>NC_134469.1:70884218-71004100 GCF_964194025.1 Convolutriloba macropyga | reverse complement strand
ATACATTCTGCATGAACAAAGATTGGCTTCATTAATAGCCACGTCATCAAAAATTTAAGGCTCTTTCCCATTATCTTCACTCTTATCCCTAAAAATCCAGAAACATCGTATTTTAGTTTTGCTGGATAAAAAGGCTTCATTAAAAGTAAAACTAGTTTTGAAACTCATTAATTTCAACATAAATTTTTATTATGGAATGGAATGTTTTACTGTAATTTCAAGTCTTTGCGCTCTAGTCGCACTAAATTGAGAGGATCAGGGGATAAAACGGGATAGAGTCAAGAGTTCTGTGGTCGATTGAAAATTGTTGATGATTTTGTCGATTTGTATTCTCAATTTCTAATTTGCTTGACCTTGGTCATGTCAAAAGGACAATAACTGTTTCTTGTTAACCTAGATTTTAGTTATCACTGGAGGATCTGTGACAAGTTTGTTCTTGAGTTTTTGACCCGTGATTAACAAAGTGTAAACTATACATCCGTTTAGAATGAGCCATCCCATGGGATGAGATTAACTTCACAATACTTGGTCTTATATTGAAACAGAGCTCACACAAGAGCACTACAAAAGTTTGAACTAAAACCTGAATTATCAGTATTTAAAAATAAACGTTATAACGCTAGAAATTGGTCTCAAAAAGTGCAAATTCGGTACAGAAACTCAACAGTGGTGTCTTGGTTGACAGAGCAGTGAAGGAGAAGAAGCTAATAATAGTTTGTAGAAACACGCTAATACAATTTCAATTTGTTTTTCAAATATTTCCTCAGGTATCAAATCGGCGCATAATTTGAGAGAGAAAGCCTAAAAATGAGAGAGATTATCAAAAAGTTAAGTTTTGATAACGAGCTGAAGGCAACTTGGATTGACGCTACAGTTTGAACACAAAAAGGCCCCAATATAGCTAAAAAATGTTCATTTAATACTTTCGGTATTATAGGATACGCATATTGTGAAAAACTGACAACCCGGGTCGAGACCGAATGGTTAACTTGTAAGAACTTGCAAGTTTCTTGCAAAAGATGGCTAGCTTGTCAGATCTTGCAAGTTTCTTGTAAAAGAAGGTTAACTTGTCAGAACTTGCAAGTCGAATGACTAACTTGTAAGAACTCGCAAGACGAATGGCTAACTTGCAAGTTCGTTCCGGTCGCGCACAACTCTTACTGGTTAATTCAATTTAACATTCAGTCATTTACCGTAGAAACCGCAGTTAGTTGCTCTGTTTGGATAACATAATACAATTCAACCTAAGTTGACAAATGGTTAATTGTTGAATTTTATCAATTCAAGAGGGATCCTTTTGCAATTCTATTAAAAAACAGTAGATTTTAATTAGCTTCTTCGCAATTGCTTTCTTAAAATGTTCTCAAAATATTGAATTTGATTGAATCTGCAAATCCATATGTTAGCATTTTCTCAAAATAATTTAGTGGCCCTTCATTTTTATATCCTTTTTATAAATTCAATTCACACTTTTCCAGATTCTATACTTTCCAATATCCGTTTACATTCATGTTTTGCAAAGTTTTTTTTACGGTTTAGTATGTGTGTGCATGTGTGTGTATGCATGTGCGCGCGTGTGTGCGTGCTGTTTCTGTGTCTGTGTGTGGTGTGTGTGTGTTTGCGCGAGTGGTTAACTCTTAAGTAACTTGTAAGTCAAATGGTTAACTTGTAAGAACCTTGTAAGAAGCAAAACTTGCAAGGCGATTCATCGCCTTGTAAGAACTTGCAAAAAACTTGCAAGTTCTTACAAGTTAACCATTCGGCCTCGACCCGGGAAATGACACTCTTTATTGCCTACAAAGACTTTTTTAATTAAAGATGAAGTCCCAAAGGGTTAAAATCCTCAATAGTTCATGACAAAAAAATCTTTTTCACTCTAAATCAGTGCAATTTTGTTTCAAAAAAATATTTTCATTGGCTGACGATTTTTTTATTGCTGTAACACATAGTAAATATAATTGAGAGCTTTTGTTGAAGAGGAATTTTTGTGACGCTAGGGCTGTCGTATCCCGCACTTCAGTAAGAAAATGCTTGATTGACCACGTTCTGAAATCAGAAGAAGGTATAGTACAAGACAAAATCTGCAACTACCGCGGAGACAAAATCGGGCATCGGAAAATAAAACTATAATTCAAACTTGTCTTTTCTGTTTCAGAGGAAATCATAGAAAAATCATAGAAAAGGTGAACCAGAGTAATTTAAAACAGAAAGTGGTTTTAAAGTAGTTCTACTCTGAATGATATATAGAATGTGTATACGAAGAATATCGTTAAATGATAGATGAGTTTAAAAATATCAATTGAGTGGCTTCTATGGAAAAACCAAAACTAGTCATAAAAGATTCTACGTGACCTTAGCCCGGGCGGTCACCAGTCTTTTCCAAAAAGAGGACAAGACAAAATGAATATTACGTTCAGTCCAAGGCACATTAATGTTAAGGTAACTAAATAAAAACTTTAGATTGCTTCAAAAGCAATCGTGAAAAACAATGATGAAAAGCAACTCCCTTGGTTGTGACTATACCTAATAAGTTCATAGGTTCATTTAAGATAAAGTCTTGAGCATATTTTGTTTAAAATTTCACGATTATTGATTAAATCGACACGATGAGGTTATGACCAGCGTTGACTTTTATGTGAGAAATTCAAAATCTTAATCAGCAAAGTTTACTTATCAAGGAATTTGGTTTTAGTTAAACGAAGATTCTAATGTTAAATCGTTTTGAAAGGCTCTTGCACTTTGCACATCTTTATCTAAGAAAAACGTCCTCGCAAAAATGTTTTGGTCGTGCAAGAGTTTAAAAGAAAAAGATGTTTTTGATTTGATAGAATAAATACGTCTCGTTTTCAGCCTAAATTAAATTAAAATTTTTATGCTGCTAAAACCTGACAAAGTGTCTTATACAAGCTAGTCCAGAAACGCATCATCTAGGAGTGATAAGAGAGTGTGTTAGAAATTTATCCGACCACACTGAGGCACTAATGTTAGACCCATTTTCTAATTCAGGTGCGCAAGATTGAAGATTGAAAACTGAGACCAAGCATGCGTAGGATAAATTAAATTGGAACGCAACAACCAGTTTCAAGAGTTTGATATGCAAAAGTCTTTCTCCGACAACATTTATTGTTGAAACCAAAAAAAAGAAACAAAATGTCTAAAAAATACTAAAATCCTTAAAAATGCAGTTTCTTGCTCTGACTGTGAGGAAAACTAATTTATTGCTGATGGTTTTTGCTTTTAAGTAAAACTATAAACTGGCGAATTTTGGATAACAACCAGTTAAAATTTATGATAATTGTTTTAACAAAAAATTTCTAGCGACTCTATGAATAAAATTGGTGTAACTCAAATCACAAATTTTTGTATTTAATTGACAAATGAAAATAAGTAGTAACACAAGACAAAATAAAAACATCCATTACATTTTCAGAATTCATAAAAATATTGCGGGTCGGCACACAGTGCACGCTAAGAGGAAATTCAATTACAATATTGAGTACTAGCATTGTTGAAATTTAGAATCTTGTGTTTTAGCAAGTCAGTGAAGAAAATTCGATGACAACAAAAATGTTTGAAAGAACCGTCTGAGCTGTACCAAGCTGGAGACTGTGAAAAAAATGGACAATTAAATCTTTTGATTAAGTTTTGTCAGAAAATTAAGTTTGATTATAAGAAACATATTTTCATTGTAATGAAAACATTTCAGATTAATATCTGCCAAAAGTAGTCAATAGGCATACAGCGCTATGAGACTCCCAAACTTCGAATTAAAGACCTGAACACTGCAATGAGAATCCAATGATCATGGTTATGAATTAGTCATTCAGCTTGAACCGGAAAGCACAGTCATCGTTTATTGAACAATTTTTCAGTCTTTTGCAGCTACATCCCAAATAGCGGGATCAAAAATTTTCTCTGGCAGATTTGCTTGTCAAATTGCATTTTCAAAATAGAGATCAAATTTTTGTTGTACCTGTTAAACTGGGTTAGCTTTAACGGGGATTTACAAACAAAGGTAATACTCATCATGTTAAAAACAAATTTGATTTTTTTTTAAAAGAGACCACCTGTAAGCCAAATAAGTATTGTTTTGCGACATAAAATACTGTAACAAGAGAAAAACAAATGATCATTAATACGAAAGTTATCAAAAAAGTATAGTTGCCAAAAAAAATTCATTTTTATAGGAAGTAAATAATTTCAGTAAACTTGTTTTATAGGCTACTGATATGCTTTGTATCTACCAATAAGTTGCGTTTTGAATATAAGTAATCAAAACTGGGAAATGTGATTATTCACACATAATTTTTTCTACAGAGGGTTTGGAAATTGATTGGAATGTTTTCCGTTTTAGCTTGTTGACAAGCCTAATGGAACAAATTAACCCAAAGAGTTAGAATACTCTATGCTTTAGAACCGTAAATTAGAACCGTCTTCTTAAAATCAAGAGAATTGACCAGATACTTGAAAATCACTTTACGGCTGATCGCTCAATGTTTTCATAACCATTGGTACCAAAGTAAATCCAAAATAAAAAAAAATCTATCAGAAAAATTTCTGTTCCAGTGCCATCACAAAACAAAAACAAAATCCTGACATCTCAACTCTTTTCAGAACCATTTATTTTGATTGAAAAACGGCGTTAAAAGCTGGTCAAAAATGAACAGATAATGGAGAATATACTGTTTTGGGGAAATTAGTTACTCTAATCTTTAGATTGACTGACACAAAGTTGTTCAATTTGAAACGTTGTAACCATTATTTACGCTCATCGTTATACGGAAAAAAATCAAAATTTTATTTATGGCATTTGTAACCTCTTACTATTCACTGAATCTGACGAGACAAAATTGTAACTAGTAGTACAATCCAAAACAAATGTAACAAGTGTAACATAAACAAGTGCACCTAAACTGCGTTTATAGTGCGCAATCCAACAGATATACAATAGTCTACAAGAAAGAGCCGAGAAAATGCTATTTCATGTCGTTCTCTGCCGTTTGGGAACCAATTGATAATTGTAAAATTTTGCTGCGCTTTTTAAAATTCTGGATTGCGCACTTTAAACGCAGTCATTTTTCAGATACCGGAAGCAACTTTTGAATATTTTCAGCCTTCCGGTTTTTGATTATGATTTTTGCTCACAATTTACTATATCGCAAATTTTTTTTCCGTTCTGCTTTTTGTTCCTCTTACAAAATTTTTGGAAAAATTTATTGCAGAGTCAGGGCGCAGTAGAATTCTCGTTGCCTGCATACGGGAGATTTTTGAATGAATACAAAAAGAAAATGTCGACTTTTTCAAATAATTCTACCAAAATATATTCCTTTCAAACCGTTTGTTTGCTGATAATTATGGTATTCATTCTACTTCCCAAAACTTCTCTGCTAAAACGCTGATTTCCAGCTATAAAGATTCTCAGTTTGTTGTCATTTTATATTTAATTTTCTCATTTTTATCTCTGATTTAGCGTTTTCCAAGTTATAAGATAACCTTTTTGGGGCTGAATACAACTCAGCTCGTTATTTCCAAAGATTTCGTTCCTTTATTTTGCTGTCTCTAGCTATGGTTCCGCTTAATGATACATTTTTTTAAAATCCTATTGTCTTCTTTCTGTATTTAGGTGAAGTCCTAATTAGAAATTTCAATTTCAAATTTTTGTCGCGCTGAGCAGACATCGTGTCTTAGCGCAATCAAGTTTGTGCAGTTTCAACCGATGTCAGTTTGGCTAAATTTTTTAGTGTTTTATCATTTCCATAATGAGAAAGTTAACAACTCAACAAATTCATGAAAACAAGACAAATGCTATGTATTACAGACTGTCTACCCTGATATACAGTCTAGAAACTCGATTATACTTTTTGGCGTAACTCAAATTTATTCCATTAATTTCATCGTTCATGTAGCATTGCGTTATGTTTTATCTTTTTCTTATATCATAAAAAGTCTCAAAACAAAAACAAATTTATTCGGCAAATTGATTAAAATTATTGCTTCAATTTAGGTACGAGTGGATATGTTTTTCGAAGAAAAATTCACAAGAACTTAACTGAAAAATCATATTTCATTTGTACTATAATTTTCTAAACAAATCAAATAAAGTTCGACTGGTATTAATAATCTGGAAAGTTTTGAAGTTGTCAATGGGTCCGAAACTGTCAAATTCTTCTCCTTTTTTTAAAAAAAACATTTGCTTCTTCAGCTTGCTTTTCTCAAAAGTTTTGTTTTCTCTGCTTAATTTTGAGCGCATTTTGTCCAATCAGGATTGCAAGGGCATTGTGTGAGGGCATAGTACGGAGCATTTCTGTCATATTTTAAACCCAAACTTTATTTGGGTTTCAAATTTTTTTCATGTTTTTCAGTACTTTGTTGCTGTTTTCTGGCTAGTTTTTGTTCTTGTTTTCTAGAAACAAAAACCAACTTCAAAGTTGTTTTTTGTTGTCGTTTCCCTTTCTAGCTGGTCACTAGTTAGCTCCGTAAAACGATTATTATACTGTTCGAATTTTCCTAACCCCATCAAGTTATCAGATCAGTCCGTAACTTTTCTTGATTTTCAGTTTCGAATACCAAAGCAAAATTATTTCCCTGATGATAACTTGTTTGGTTGGCGCAGTTTTCCGAAAGATAATGTGCTCCCGCAATCAATTTCTTGGGAAAAATGAAACCATTTGATAATCACGTTTTTTAATTTTAATTGTCTAAATTTTTCAAAGATTCGAAATTTTTATTTAGCAAAGCAACATTTTTTTTTCACCTCAATTGTTTCACATTTTAGTAAAAGCAAAAAATTGAAATTGAAGGTGTTGTATTAGCAAATTTTTGCACTAATGAAAAGAATGGGAAACAGCGTTATCGTCTCATGCTAAACACATATTCAATAATATTCCCGTTTTAGCATACCTGTCAGATCAATGGTTATCATGCAAGATCTTGAAACATTTCGGTAGAAAATTTTTCACGGCAATTTATTATCCTGCAAGATTCTGTCAGAATCATAAACCATCTTGCTAGAAAACTTTCGAAGTCTAAAGGGCTCTTAGAGGTTTTGTTGATCGAGTTAACAAAGCACTTAATATGTTCAACAGTGTTGCTAGCTTCCTGTGTGGTTCCTCTTCTTCCTGCTCTATTAGAGTTATCCTTTGTGAATCGTTTTTATCTGTTATGCTGTAGGTTGAGGTTGAATAACTTGATACTCAGTTAGCTCCAATAACTAATTGTTGAGCTTTGTTGGATACTAAACAGTTTCGTTTGAATTTTTTAGCACTCCTAAAAATCAAATAACCAGTTAGTCACGAAATTGAAAATTTACTTAACCGCAATGCTAGTGAGCCAATAACTGACAAAGTTTTGAAGGATGAGTAGACCCACTGTTCGAAGCAAGAATAGACAAAACTTGGTGAACTGCGTTGGTGAGGCCAACATTTCCATCTCATACACAATCTTATTTCATGTGCAAAAACTATGTTGATTTAACCAGTCTGTAAGGATTTTAAATTAAGCAAACATGACAATGATGTACAAAGTCATATAACTGGTGATGAAAACAAAATGAACTCAATTAGTTAAAAGTTCTTCGAAAAAAAACTTTAACTCAGATTTGATATTGAAGATTTATTAAAATTAATAACTTGCAAGTTCATTTCATTAACATAATACTTAAAACTTTTTTTAGTTTTGCTTGAAACCATTAACAGACACCAACTCTTCACTTCTTACAATTTTTTCTTACTTTCGAAATTTGTTCCTCAGAAAAAATGAATGAGAATATCCAAGGAACCTCTCTTAGCAAAAGTTTACTTAGGCTGTACAGTCACTTAGTTGATTCAAGGAAATAGGACAAGACTAACAAATAGTTTAACGCTAAGGAAATCTGGTTCAAAACACACTCTATGACAGTTTAAAAATAGAAAATGACATGTTTCAACTAATTTTAAGAGTTTTTTTATATTGCTACTCAGGCTATTTTTATATTGCAACCCCTTTTAGTTTGCATCTCCAAAATGCATTTTTGATTTTTTGTAAAACGTATATAATGTTTTTGAGAAAATGTAAACAAGTTTCCATAACGTGTTTTTTTGTTGCAAATTTGAAGTCACATGAATGTGCTTAAGCAAAAAGCAGTTTTGACAGATATTCTCTATCAACAAGAAATTTCCTAATTGTAGAATTCCGAAGCAATTTTGCAGGTAAGATCTCCGGTAGCACGTACGTTGTTATTTTGAACTAAGTAAAGAAATGATTTGTGTTTGAGTCTCCCTTAATGATGGTTTCTTAATATTTGTGTTGGCAAAACTGAACAGATCAGTTTGCATTCGCCAGAGTATAGCATTAAATTGTGCATGTTAAGTTATGCAAACTCCAGTGCTTAGTTAGGGCAATAAAAATTTTACATTTAATAAGATAGGCCTTAATAAATTTAACCGCTTCGCCCTCGTTCAGTACTAAGTTCAGAACTAAAATTTACAAAAAAATTTCAGTCATCAGTATTTTTGCTAAGGATTTAGAATCCCAATTTTTTCTAGCAATCTTTTTTTTACAGGAGTTTACAAAAAATGAATTATCCGAAAAAAATATAACTGCTTAAATTTTATCTTAAACGTAATTAAACCACTGCGTCGTACAGCGAAGCAATTAATTTTCATTAAAAAGAGAAAAAAGTTTTATCTCAGACTTGGTCATACTAGTTGCTCCATTGCTGTAAGAGACGTGGGCCTCAGACAACAGAAAGGAAATCAAAACGGTAAAATTTTGTTAATTGTCAACCGTAACGTGGTTTTCAAAAGTTTCTGTTCGTTTCCGATCTCACCAAAGTTTACATTAACAAGGTGAAAATCTTTTGAGAATAGTGTTTTCATACGAATACGCATATGAGGTGTTAGCGTACTGTCTGTTTTCAAAAGAGTTCCTCGTTTCTATGTTTTTTAAAACATTAAATTTTGAGAATGGTAGACGATACAGTTTATCGTAACGGCATATACAGGATTTGCCTCTTGAGTTTTCAATGTCAGACTAACGGAAGTGTCCAGTAAAGCTTGCACAGGATAGTTTCTTATAAATGAAATTGCACTTTGAGTATTTAGTAAAAAATTGTCGTGATAATTTTTTTGTACTCGCTATTCTCGTAAACCGTTGAAAAAAGTTAACGGCCAAAATTACCCGTTTTGGGTCCGATCTCAATAGTCAGTTTGTTGAAAATCAAAATTTTAACATCAGGATCAAAATTGTAGTTATTTTTGATTAAACCGTTGAATTCATTATACAATTCACCATTCTCGTGATTTAATGTTTTTTGGGATTACTGTCATCAGGAAAATTTTGTCTGGATTAAATGTTCTTATTTTTCATAAAATTGCATGTATCAATCAAACATTTGCTCCCGGTTGAGCTTCAAGAATGATTCTAGATGAAGGCTTATTTTTGATAGCATTTGATAAAAATTGATGACGCAGTTTGCTATTATGTTTTTTTTTGTCAAAAACAACATTTCTTCTTGGAGATTGTAGTACAATTTTCTCGTTGTCCTTGCATAAGCTTTCTAGCCCGATGTAAAGAACAATTCAAATAGGATGACTTCAAAATGAGGCAGCTCATCATCTTTAACTTTAAAATAACGAAGAATCTCCCCCATATCGGTGCTTGTTGAACACTGATTGACAATGTGGTACAGGAGAAACGTCATTTTTTTATAATTTCTTTCATTAACTTTATTATAGTTTATATGGAAATAGCAAAGTAACATTTTTTGGTTGTATCTTTTACTCCATTATCTATTAGCAATGTAACGTTTCAAGAAAACTGTCCAGTTCAGACTTTTTAAGGTCTAATGAGATATTCACAAGCAGTTGAGGAAAATTTTCTGTAATGTAGAAAAAGATCAATCCAAAGACTGTCAAATTTTTCTGCTCGTTTTGATAAATGATTGTGGTTTTTTGGATTAACACTTTTCGGACTAGTAGCATTACGCCATCCTCCTTACATTTTTCAGACAATTGGTAACATTTGAAGAAAGATTAACAATTGCTACCTATATAACACAAAAAATTACCTCCTTTGGTTGTCTTCTCTAAGCCATTTTTTCAGTTGTTGCATACTTTTATTTTTGATTATACGGCAATTACCTAAAACTAGCATAGTGATTCTTAAATTTTTTTTTCAAAGCGGAATGTTTTATAAGCTAGCGGTGGCCCAGGACTGCGCTGAACATTATCACAATTATATAAATAGTTAAATAATCCAAAAATAATACATTTACTTAAATGTAATCTTAAACGAAATTAAATTACTGCGTTGTAGAACAAGGCAATTAGTTTTCAATAAAAAGAGACAATCTTTCGTACTTCAGACTTGCTCATTCTGATTGCCCTGTCCTATCCGACCACAACAAAGTTGAGTTTCATGAGATAAAAATCTTTAGAAAGTAGTTTTTTTGTACAGATACGCATATGAGGTGTTAGTGTACTGTCTGTCTACAAAAGAGCTCCTGCACGACTTTTCATAAGGCATGAAATTTTTTATGACAGTAGACAATACAGTTTATCGTAAAGGTATATGTAGGATTTGTTTCTCGGATTTTTGAGATCAGATTATCGGAATTGTCCAGTAGAGGACGGAAACAACCATCCTGTTCGCACATCATGATTTATTAAAATGAAACATCAGTTCGAAAAATTAGCTGAATTTTGCTGTGATGAAGTTTATCGTTCGCGCTATTCGCGTATACCGATGATTCAAATTCACGGCCAAAGTTATCCGCTTTGAATCCAATCTCTTTAGCCAAGATCGTGATTGTATTGTTTTTCTGGATTACTGTCACGAAGTAGAATGTGTCCGGATTGAATTTGTTTACTTTTCAAAGACTCGCCTGTATAAATCAATCATATACTCCCGATTGAGATCCGTGAAAGCCTCTTGATGGATTTTCATTTTCGGTTTAATAATGTTTGATTATAAATAGAAAAATGATGACACAGTTTGAGAAAAATTCACAGAGAGGCTCTGGTTTGGTCACAGTATGAATGCCAAAAAGCGAACAAAAATAGAAAGTCATTACAGTAAGAGAAGAGATAATCTAAGGAGAAGCCACGAACATCTGGGCGCTGATCATGAAAAGTTAGCTCACAGTGAAAACTTTATATTAACTTGAGATCTAAATGAGACTAAAGATTTGCCAACGCTTAGTTTAGTTGGTTAATTGAATTATAGAAAATTCTCTAGCTTTTCCTTTTATTCCCACCAGCTTAGTGGGTTCATTTTATTTGCAACCCTTGGACGCACGTGCCATACTTATAATGATTTACTGTGTATTGACACGTGCTGTAATTGGGAATGCATAACATACTGGGGACGCACACACGAAAGATCTAAAATTTTTTGAATAAAAACATAGAACAAAAGGAATCAGAGCTTTGAGAACCTGGATACACCTGGATAGTGACCTTGCAACAAAGATTTAAAGCATCAGTTCTAAACGAAGCGTACTTTCGGCAGACGTGAATAATTGAATTTTAGTTTAATCCTACTCTCAAGATTAAAATTGCAGTGACAAGAACAGATACGAAAAACTGAATATACTGTTTGGAGTATTGAACTGATGCTTCACTGAAAATTTAACGAAGTTTATTTTCATTCTTTTTACAATCTCAAATCAATATAGTCATTTTTTAAAGAAGCCACGCTTCTTTAAAAAATGTCTATATTGATTTATTGTCATTTTTAGAGAAGCTACGCTTCTCTAAAAAATGATTGTTTTGATTTTCATACTTCAGTAGCAGATGCACTTCTCTGCATCTGCTACTGAAGTATGAAAGTAGCAGATGCAGAATAAATTTTCCTAAAACTTGCCTTAGCACTAATATAATACCGGATTTTTTTGAAATTTGGTGTCCCAAAAACAGATTTTTTTTCGGATCAAGCGATGCATAGTTTTCAACTAAAATTGCTAAGGTCGGAAATTTCCACAACAGCTGACACGCATTATATATCTGAAAAAAAGCGAGCTGCTAGTCGAAAAGTTCTCCTTAAGAATTAGTATAACCACCAATTGCACTCTCAATTTTTTTTTGCGCAACCGAGTTCGGAACCATCTGGTTAGTTCTGAACAAAGACTGCAGGGGAAACTTGCCAAACTCTTAGAAAGGCAAGACAAGCCGCTAAGATCATCTAATGAGAAGACTGAAGTGGCCGTAATATCAATTTGCCGGGATTCGTCAGGGACATGCTCGCCTTTGGTCCTAAGCATCCAATAAGAGACAAGTTCAAAGAGTTGCATTTCTTGGCTGACATAGACAGTGTGATAAGGAATCTTCGTGAGAACAAGGTTACAGGTAAAAAAACTGTTGGAGGTTGAAGCGGCAGCAAAATGGTACTCAAAAAACATCAGAAAAACCACTTTGGATAGAGCAATAGCAAAAGTGCAAGAATATCTGCGTGACAACGCCCTGATTGCTGCTCCTTTTGATATGGGTGTGGGGAATTGTGTATTGTGTTATGAACAAGAGCACGTACGGTGAAAAACTGGAAAAAATATTAGAGTGTGAAGAGTTCAGAAAGCTTGAATAGAGTTGTGACAATATCGTAATGAAAAATGAAAAAGAACTAAAACAAGAACTTTTGAATAAATGCTGGTTAAGGTTAACAAAACTTTAAGGTCCACTGGAGCACAACCGGCAAGGTTGCATGGATTAGCTAAAGCACACAAAAAAGAAATCCATATGAGACCTGTTCTCTCTGTCCCCGGAAGTTGTTACTATAAATTTAACAATTTTCTAACGCCCTTTTCCCAAAAAAATGAAGGAGCAAACATAGAAACTAACACTAATGACGGACGAATGTCTCTGGAACAAAGAACTCCTGAGTAAAAACAAACGAATCCTAACTTTAGGTGTATCCGTTTTATGTCCAATCTCTTTAGCCAAGATCGTGATTGTATTGTTATTCAGGATTACGTGTCACGAAGTAAAATTTGTCACTGAATTATGAAAGTAGCAGATGCAGAATAAATTTTCCTAAAACTTGCCTTAGCGCAGATATAATACTGGATTTTTTTGAAATTAAGTGCTCCAAAAACATGTGTTCTTTTCGGATCAAACGATGCATAATTTTCAACTGAAAGTGCTAAGGTTGGAAATTTCTATAGCAGCTGACACACATCAATAATCTGAGCAAAAGCGAGCTGCTAGTCAAGAAGCTCTTCTTAAGAATTAGGATAAGCACCTAATGCCCTCTCGATTTTTGTTTTGCGCAACCGAAATCGGAACTATGTGGTTAGTTCTGAACAAAGACTGCAGGGAAAACTTGCAAAACTCTTGGAAAGGCAAGACAAGCCGCTAAGATCATCTAATGAGAAGACTGAAGTGGCCGTAATATCAATTTGCCGGGATTCGTCACGGACATGCTCGCCTTTGGTCCTCAGCATCCAATAAGCGTCAAGTTGAAAGAGCTGCTTTTCTTGGTGGACATAGACAGTGTGATAATGAATCTGCAAGAGATTGAAGCGGCAGCAAAATGGTACTCAAAAAATATCAGAGATACACTTTTAGATAGAGCATTAGCAAAAGTGCAAAAATATCTGTGTGACAACGCCCTGATTGTTGTTCCTTTTGATAAGGGTGTAGGGGTTTGTGTTATGAAAACGAGCACGTACGCTGAAAATCTGGAAAAAGTATTAAATTGAGAACAGTTCAGAAAACTTGAACAGAGTTGTGACAATATTGTAAGGAAACTTGAAAAAGACTTAAACACATTAAGGTACACTAGAGCACAACCGGCAAAGTTGTACGGACTAGCTACAGTACACAAAAAAGAAACCCATCTGAGACCTGTTCTCTATCCTGGGAAGTTGTTACTATAAACTTAACAAGTTTCTAACACCCTTTTTCGGGAAGATTGAAGGAGCAGACATAGAAACTAACACCAATGACGGACGAAAGACTCTGGAGAAACGAAAACTTGAAAAAGACGAACGAATCCTTTTTTAGATGTATCCGTTTTATGTCCAAGCTCTTTAGCCAAGACCATGATTGTATTGTTTTTCAGAAATACTGTAACGATGTAAAATTTGTCACTGAAGTATGAAAGTAGCAGATGCGGAATAATTTTTCCTAAAACTTGCCTTAGCACAGATATAATACTGGATTTTTTGAAATTTAGTGTCCCAAAAACAGATTTTTTTTCGGATCAAGCGATGCATAGTTTTCAACTAAAATTGCTCAGGTCGTAAACTTCCCCAGCTGACCAAAAGCGAGCTGCTAGTCTAAAAGCTCTCCTTAAGAATTAGGATAATTACCTAATGCCCTCTCAATTTTTGTTTTGCGCAACCGAGTTCGGAACCGTGTGGTTAATTCTGAACAAAGATTGCAGGGAAAAATTGCCAAACTTTCGGAAAAGCAAGACAAGCCGCTAAGATCATCTAATGAGAAGACTGTAGTGGTTCTCGATAATACCATTTTGCCGGGATTCGTCAAGGACTTGCTCGCTTTTGGACCAAAGCATCCAATAAGGGACAAGTTTAAAGAGCTGCATTTCTTGGCGGACATAGGCAGTGTAATAATGAATCTGCGAGAGAACAATATACCAGGTAAGAAACTGTTCGAGATTGAAGCGGCAGCAAAATGGTACTCAAAAAATATCAGAGAAACACTTTTAGATAGAGCATTAGCAAAAGTGCAAAAATATCTGTGTGACAACGCCCTGATTGTTGTTCCGTTTGATAAGGGTGTAGGGGTTTGTGTTATGAAAAAGAGCACGTACGCTGAAAATCTGGAAAAAGTATTAAATTGAGAACAGTTCAGAAAACTTGAACTGAGTTGTGACAATATTGTAAGGAAACATGAAAAAGACTTAAACACTTTAAGGTACACTAGAGCACAACCGGCAAAGTTGTACGGACTAGCTACAGTACACAAAAAAGAAACCCATCTGAGACCTGTTCTCTATCCTGGGAAGTTGTTACTATAAATTTAACAAGTTTCTAACACCCTTTTTCGGGAAGATTGAAGGAGCAGACATAGAAACTAACACCAATGACGGACGAAAGACTCTGGAGAAAAGAAAACTTGAAAAAGACGAACGAATCCTTTTTTTAGATGTATCCGTTTTATGTCCAATCTCTTTAGCCAAGACCATGATTGTATTGTTTTTCAGGAATACTGTCAAGATGTAAAATTTGTCACTGAAGTATGAAAGTAGCAGATATGGAATAATTTTTTCTAAAACTTGCCTTAGCACAGATATAATACTGGATTTTTTGAAATTTAGTGTCCCAAAAACAGATTTTTTCCGAATCAAGCGATGCATAGTTTTCAACTAAAATTGCTCAGGTCGTAAACTTCCACAGCTGACCAAAAGCGAGCTGCTAGTCTAAAAGCTCTCCTTAAGAATTAGGGTAATCACCTAATGCCCTCTCAATTTTTGTTTTGCGCAACCGAGTTCGGAACCGTGTGGTTAATTCTGAACAAAGATTGCAGGGAAAAATTGCCAAATTTTCGGAAAAGCAAGACAAGCCGCTAAGATCATCTAATGAGAAGACTGTAGTGGTTCTCGATAATACCATTTTGCCGGGATTCGTCAAGGACTTGCTCGCTTTTGAACCAAAGCATCCAATAAGGGACAAATTTAAAGAGCTGCATTTCTTGGCGGACATAGACAGTGTAATAATGAATCTGCGAGAGAACAATATACCAAGTAAAAAACTGTTCGAGATTGAAGCGGCAGCAAAATGGTACTCAAAAAATATCAGAGAAACACTTTTAGATAGAGCATTAGCAAAAGTGCAAAAATATCTGTGTGACAACGCCCTGATTGTTGATCCTTTTGATAAGGGTGTAGGGGTTTGTGTTATGGAAAGGAGCACGTACGCTGAAAATCTGGAAAAAGTATTAAATTGAGAACAGTTCAGAAAACTTGAACAGAGTTGTGACAATATTGTAAGGAAACATGAAAAAGACTTAAACAACGAACTTTTGGATAAATACCGGTTAAGATTAACAAAACGTTAAGGTCCACTTGAGCAAAACCGGCAAGGTTGTATGGATTAGCTAAAGTAAAAAAAAATCCATCTGAGACCTGTTCTCTCTCTCTCGCCGGAAGTTGTTACTATCAATTTAACAAATTCGAACCCCCTTTTTCTGAAAGATTCATGGAGCAAACATAGAAACTATCACCAATGACGGATAAAAGACTCTGGAGCAAAGAAAACTTGAAAAAAAAACGAACGAATCCTATCTTTAGATGTAAAAAATTATACATCAACATTCCGTAAATGAAGCCATTAACTTTTATCTGCGACCGCTTTTTGCTAGGGACGATAAACTAGACATACATAGAACAACGACGAAACGTCTGCTCGAATTAGCCTTCACAAATATCCATTTCAAGTGCAATGGACGTTGGTACTGTCAAAAAGACGGATTGGCAAGGAGTGCATACTTTGCAGTGATTTTGGCTGACCTTTGGATGAAATCGTGGGAACCACAACTGAAATTACAGACACCTAAATGTAAAACCAACACACAATTTAGAAATTGTCGGAATTGAAAATACCGTGTGACAGCACGTTTCGAAGTTGTTAAGTTGGAAATTTGCAATAGATTGTTCCAAGCTATATGTCAGCAAATCAGTAACACAAAATCTGATAGCATGGAAAACCAGTTCTAAATGTGGTCCCTCTGCCGTGAAAATGATAAGACTGACATTAACCATTCGTCCCAAACCAAAATTATTCTAAGGCATATCGACGATATTGTGAGATTGGTTAAAGGTGACAAAAAATAGCTGTTAGATGCGGTCAACAACCTCTATCCAAATCTTCAATCTACATTAGAAACAACGTATAAAAACAGTTTGCCATTTCAGGACATGTCAATTAATGTAAAACTGTAGGGGACAATTTCCTGCACATGGTATCAAAAACCATCAGATACAGCAAAAATTTTGATCTATCGTAGCTCTGCACCCCTTCAACATAAAAAAAGCATAATAAAGGGAACAATACACCCACTGTTCTTAGACAACAGTAATTGGGAAGCGTTCCATGGAACATTGGCAAAAAATGAAGAAATTTGGCAACGTAATCAATATCCTAGGCATTGGGGAATATTGTCAAGGATACAATTAATCAGCTGCAATTGAACGTCCAAAGAAAAAGATATAATTCAGGTGTGGCCGAAAAACAGCAGAAAAATACTAGAAACAACATTTTGCATTGCAGTACAGAGGCAACATCTCTAATGAATTCGTCAAGAAGCTGAACAAAATTCACCCTGTACAGACAATATTCACCACTCGGAAACTTAGGAGCTGTTTCTTTAGCCTTATGTCTAGCCTTGATAAAGACCTCAAATCCCACGTGGTTTATGAACTCACTTGTAGTGGATGCAAATCCATCTATGTAGGGCAGACAAGCCGACATGTTACCACAAGGGTTGCAGAGCATGCCAAGGCGGACTCACGGTGATAAAACAGTCTTCCAATGCAAGATAATAGACCAGTGCGGCAACCAATCCAAGTTAATGACTGCAAAGGCGCTCTTTATAAGAACACTGAAACCAACCATCAACACGCTCGACGAATGCCGAACACGAGAATTGACACTGAAAGCTTAGTTTGGAGATAGCATTCCAACTTCAAAAAAAACACGATATGAAACAAAAATTTCGACTTAAGAATTGATCAAAACCAAAGTAAGTTTAAGGTAATTTATGTGGGTTTTTTATAAAAAAAAAACATGTCGATATTTGTCTGCTACATAAAATCGAAAAGGTATATTTACTCAGATATAAAATTTTGTAGTTACGACTGTAGATATGTAAAAACTCGTTTTGAATTTCCTTGAATGACTGATTTTAGTGACTTACAATTTTTTCTGCCTTTTCATTTTAGCATTTTGTTTTGTTTATAACCTGACGATGACATCAGACTTGGAAAACGTTCGTAAGAAAGTTTTAAATTGACAATCCTTTTTCAAATCTTGCCGAGTTTTCTCTCGCAATATTTTATAAGGTCCAAAGCCTGTATCTTATCAGAGCAGTGCATGCACCATTCGGTAATCAAGGTTTTATCGTCAGCATACTGGCTCTGCTACAACTCAAGAAATAAATGGTTAGAAATAAAAAAACGTTCGATGCAGATTTAAAATTTTTTGAAATGCTGAAAACAATTTGATCTTGTTTTTGTTCAAATAGTACTTATAGTTCAGGTAGTTTTTTTACCTGAACAAGTTCATGTGTAATCACCTGAAAAAAAGTTTTTTTATACAATTAGCGATGAATCAATGAAAATTTTATTTTTCAAGCAAAACTTAACTAAAGGTTTAGGTGATGTTCAGGTAAAGAGGCCTGGACCAGAAAAACTGCCTAAAAGTCTCGGGTGATTTTCAGCCAGCGTCATGTGAAAGTTCAACCAGTAAAACCTGAAATTGTCTGGTAACGCTAGGTGGGAACAATTCGCCTGAACGATTCAGAAAGATTCAGATGTTTTTTCAGGTAATTTTACCAGAACTCTATTTAGAGCGATGAAAACAAAATTACGCCAAAAACATCTTTACTGCTAGCACCTCCAAACAAACAAACTGCGTTGTTTCCTTGCATTAGGATGGTTTCTATTTCTAAAAACGTTTGGTCCATTTCTCTTGGTTGTTCCCATTTGCTTGTTAATAGCCGGGTCAGCTTCTCAGCCGGCTATTATAGCGCTCCTAAGTTTTTTTTTGCTTCGTAGAATTAAAATTTTTCGCTTTACCTTAGTTTACAGCTTGGTAATAGCCGGCTATTATAGCGCTCTTAAGTTTTACTTTGTTGAATTAAAATTTTTCGCTTTACCTTAGTTTACAGCCGCCTCAGCCGGCTATTATAGCGCTTATTTAGCTATTTTCATTTGTTTTCGGCAATTATTTTAAATTGGTTAAGAATATATGCTTTAGCGCGGTCTTGAAAAGTTAAAGAGCCTTCTACATTTTGAGACATAACGAGAGGTATGGTTGGAAGTTTTCACAATTTCAGTTTACGTAAACAACATGTTCTTATCAGCGCTGATAAAAAGACCTTGTAAATTTGACAAGTCATTTTGGTTTTTTTCAAAAGCTTCAGTTGATAAGTTTGTTTGTCATGTAGAGGAAGCACGTTCTAGAGGCGGAAGCAAGTAGAAAAATATAAGTAGTATAGCACAGGGTGAAAGAGAGGAGCACTACCTCAATGCCAGAAATGGAAGCGGTAGTCAGAAGGATTTAGCTAATTTCTGACCCAAGTAGGAGTTGATCTGTCCATCAGCAAGGTTACCATGCTTGGTGAAGAGCGGCAGGGAATTAACAGCACCCAAAGGCTGTACAAACTAGAACGCTTTTGATTATCTTTGAGCAGGCTGACGTCATACAATGTAATGTCAATTTTGCATTACCTGAAGGAAGC
This sequence comes from Convolutriloba macropyga, assembly GCF_964194025.1. Classification (NCBI taxonomy): domain Eukaryota; kingdom Metazoa; phylum Xenacoelomorpha; order Acoela; family Convolutidae; genus Convolutriloba; species Convolutriloba macropyga. The sequence goes on along the minus strand of NC_134469.1, from coordinate 70,984,703 downwards.
TGACCTCCAGAGCTCATAGGTCCGACCTGACAGAATGATAAAAACCGAAACAGAAAACATTTATGACAGAGAAAATCGTCTGTTCAGTGGACAAGAAAAAAATGCGGGGGGTTTGTTCTGAGAGCCGTGTAGGGACGCAGTTCTCATTCAGCAAAATCAGGATTCGACAACATAGCAAATCGTCACTTCTTGATGTTCTCTTCACTGGGATGGATATTACTCTGTCAGAGAAAAAACTAGAAGGGTGGTACGAACTGACGATAGAGTCTTTGTATCTGGAATGACTGTTCCAGGTTGATTTTCGCACCTGAAAACGAACACGGCAGCCGTTAAATAAAAGTATTCGATAGCGTTCCTCCTAGAGTATAAAACTGGTAACGTTCAGGAAAATGAGGTTTTTGAAATTTTTAGGATGGACCCACAGTTGTCTTCATAACAGAAAGAGGGATTTCTGGCAATTATGCACCCAACTAAGAAAGCCTAATTGGAGGAATCTATCATGGATCATTCCTTTCGCCTTTTTTGTTCATACTATAACTACAACAACTATATGTCAACAACAACAACAACTATATGTCAACAACACACTGAAGACCCTAAAATCTTTGGTTCAGTCGAGAAGGGAACATCTATTGTCCTTCCAGAAAACCAATAAATTTAGATTCAACCACAAAAAACTTTTTGAAATTCAACAAGATGAAAAAAATGCTAATGAAAAAGGAAATTCGATTGTTCTGACCGACTGCCATTTGTCTTTTAACAGACACGTGGCTTCGAATGTACAATAGACCAAAAGAATCATTGCTCTTATCAGAAGAAGTTACACAACAAAGGAGAGGAAAACCTAAATCAACGTCTACGAAGGACCAGTTGTGCTATATCGTGAAAACGCAAGCCATACAAAATTTTCAACTAGTATGTGAAAAAGCTCTGCTGGACCGTAGAACAATTTATTCAAATTAGAATCAGTGAACGAACTTGCAAGTTACAGAATGTTTTGTATCTCAGCAGCTGTATCTGTGTTGATTTAAACTTGATGCTCACTGGAGAAATTAGGTGTTTGAGACGTTTTCTGTTCAAATAGGTTTCCCTCTGCTTGTTTAGTTTAGAGAGTTTGAAAAATTACACAAAAATAATAGGGAGAGATCAAAACAACAACAAAAGTTTTTACTCACGAGCATTTTTCACAGCATTTACTTCACTCTTTCTGAAACCCGTGATACTCGGGTTGATGTGGTTCGGAGTCGTCTCTCACTTCTGTTCCTATTGAAGGTAATACAAATGTAGTTGAGTTGGTTCTTGTCGTTCATAACCTGTACCTAATTCAATAAAATGACATACTGATAAGATCTTTGCGGAGCTTTTGTTATAATGTTGCCCTGCCAAAAATCCATTTGAAGCATCACTGTTGAAAAATTTTCTTTGATTCTAAACGTGTTATTTCTGGGGACAAGATGGTAACCCATAAAGAACAGTCAAAACTAAGGATGAATAAAGATCGAACTCTTTTGAGGAGACTGTTTGCCGGGGAATTTTTAGTTTCAAGGACCAAAGACATTTCTTTGCTTTTTTCATTTATTTAACACCTAATCTTTCATTTTGAGGTTACTGCTGTTTATGATGACACCAAAGTCTTTAATTTTTTCAACAGTATAATTTTTACAGTCATATTAGCTGATGATTTTTCTTTGAAATTCAGACACTTTGTTTTTGTGAGATTAGCAACCATCCTGTTCGTAATATTTCAGTTGTAGAGGCAGGATTTTATTATAAAAGTTTGAAAAGAAAAGAATTTTGAGGTCGTTTGTGACCATCCAGCTAGGGAGTCGAGGAAAATTTTCGGAAGGTCGTTAATAAAGATCAGGAATAAAAAAGGCTAAGAGACGAACCCTGTAGAGTTCAGCCAGAATGATATCGGATCAGAAAAATAATGATTTTGTTTAATGTATTGTAATAGGACCTCAGGAGAGGAGAGAAAAACGTCATATAAATCGGGGTCAAAGCTGAAGAGTTTCAGTTTAGATTGCAGAATTGGATGTGACACCTTATTGAAGGCCTTTTCTTGATCTAAATAGATTGAGAAAAGGGTAGGTGATTTGTTCCGTTACAAAGTCTCCAAATAGCCTGTCAATTGAAATGTTCCATTCGTCCGTATTTGGAATGCAAAATAGTTCGGATTCAAATGAAAATTTGAAGAGATAGTGAAGGAGTAACCTGTTCATAAATTAAGGTAGTTATCGGCAGTAGGACGGCTTGAATATGAGGGAAAGGTTTTACAGTCAGTAGTTTAATAATATTCGTAGTAAAATATCTACGAAAGTAAGTCAGAAATCAATTGTGGAGTTATTTTTAGAACAGGATATGGGAAGAAATCATTCGTTAAATTTATCGAATGTTTTGAGCATAATCTGTTCCAAAATCTGGCCTAATAGAAAATTAGGCCAGAAATTTGAAAGACTGAGTAATCCCAATGAAATATTCGAAATATTTGAGTTTTTTAATGCAGTTTCAAAAGAATTTAACGCAGTTTTTGATAGGAAGGGGATCTTCTAGCGTTTCTTTTTGATGAAAAATTCGTTTCGGATATGTGGAAGTCTTCATGCTTCGCCGTGATAAGAATTTGGACAGGCTGGATGTCAAGGAACAATTAGTAAAGTAGATTTTTTTCCATTTCGGTGTACACTTTACACTCAGTAGCCAGTCTAAAAACTTAATACAGATTAGTTTTGTTTGGGTTCCGGGACGTTTTACTCGTCTTGTAAATATTGGATAATGATCACTTATTACAAGATTGCTGAGGACGTGGCAGTATGTGGAGGCTCCGACTGAACTTGAAATAACGAAAACATCAAGCGTGGCTCCTCAACAAGCTTGATGTGTATGCGGATCATGGATGAGGTTCGACTGAGCGGCTAAGAAAGATATCCGATGATTCGTGTTCTGGATGGCTAGGGCTAGTCGTCGATTTCCAGTTACACAAGGGCAGATCGAAGTCAGCAGGAAGAAGAATAGATTGAACTTTTCGTTTGGATATATGAGGTACGCGTTATAATGACAGCTGTCTCTTAAAACTGCAGCACATCCATATTGACCCTTCTGTCATTTATTGACAATCCGATTTTGAGCAAATAGGGTAGGGTGTTGGTCGGCACTGCAATCAAGCCAGGTTTCATTTAAAGTAAGTTGAATTCCTTTGAGTTTAAGGTACTTCAGTAGCCATCTATTTTTTCATCGCATTTATGGAGTGGACATAAGTTAGATAATCTTTCGTCGATGAAGATTTTAATCTTTATTTAAGGATGTAGTTTACTAAGATTATAAAGACAGACGTTTATTTTAACAGTAAATAAACGCGATAGATTTTATGGTTAAACAAAATGATTTTTTAATAGAGACGCTGTTTCATCTGATGGAATCCATTCTGTTGTGGTTTTGCAGCCCATCGCTGCAGGGCATATTCGATCCCCTTTTTTCGATCTAAAATAGTGTCCACTGGTTTCTGCACATGCCGCAGTCACAATGAAAACGCGTTGACTTCAGAAAACTCGGTATTAACGCATTTTTAGCAGCCTGTCTAATCCAGGCCCACTTGTGGTGTCAACATATTTATCGAGTCGATTTGCTAATCTACATGTTCTGTAGAAGAATCGCCTCTAGCTTTCTCACTTAGTGTTTTGGGTAGTTCTGTATTTCAAATCCCAAATGCGGAAACTTTTAAGCTCTTATGATAGGATATCAGCTCAATTAAGTTCAACACCCTATGAACATGTTTCGGGGTATTTCCCATTATAGCCACCATCAGGATATAATTACCATGATTGGGGAAGACCCCTATAATGGGAGACCCCGGTTTCAGACACGTTTCGGCATCTGTTAACTTGAGACTATAGGCAACCTCTGTTGAAAATCTATCGGTTACTAACTATTTCGTAACATTTTCCCTCTTCCGAAAATTTCCCTCTTCCGAAAACATAGGCAACTCTCTGTTGTTGCTGATTTTGTCCCGGTCCTCTCTAAAAAAATTTTGTCCTCTTATTTCTGCACGTAGCGCAATCACAATAGAGTGACAGTTTGTTTTAAAACTCAGTTTGTTTGAAAACTCGATGACTAATATCAAGTAACATTTCCTTACTGTTGAAAATTTCACTCTTTAACATTCGCGGTCCAAGTGCACTGTCCGGATTGAAGAATGCTGTATTATTTTTGTATTTGAGATAAATGATGTTTTTCAATTTTCAATCTCAGTTGCAGAAACGTATGTATTACATTCTGAAAATTTTTTATTTTGACTGAAAATAGAATCAAGTTTAGCTCGTTTGTCAACTAGATTACTAGTTAGAAGCGATAGAATTTTGTTGCAATTCCGGGATGCTTTCCGTTTGAGCCTCCCCCCCCCCCACCCGATTTGCAGGAGTGCTTGAATCTACGCATTATGTGCTTGGATCTATGCATTATGTGCTTGGATCTAGCAGCGGCAAGCTGAAAACGGAACTATTTCTGATCATACTCTTCGTAGTTCATGTCCAAACAAAACTTTGATAGCTGTTTGATTTTAATTGGCATAAGTGAGATGGCAGCAGTTTTCTCATTTCAGATCTCATGCTTATCTCTGCAATTTGAGTTTGAGAATGCTTCATATAACAGAAATTCCGATTCACTGATTAGAGTCTCTTCTCGCAGTCATAAATTGTCAATACTTCCCAGCAATGGGGGAGTATAAAGTGGTGGTGATGGGCAGCGGAGGTGTTGGAAAGTCAGCGCTTACTATTCAATTTGTCCAGGGAACATTCACGGAAAAATATGACCCAACGATTGAGGTATCAGCAAATTTGTCAACCCAACCCCCTTCTCGCGAAAATGTAGTTGGAATAAAATGTCGGTGACGCTGTTATAATGAAGTTATATTTGTCCCTGGTCACTAGAAAGTGAACATATTTTATAACGAATTTTCAATCAATGCCGGGTTGTAAAATGTATTGATGGTCTTGAATGACAAAGAAACTTTTTTTCCAACAACAAAAACATCCGTTGTCAGTTTAAGTAATAAGTCTTGAATTTTTGAGACGTCAGTTACCGTTATTTTTTTCGAGTTAGTATGAAATATTGTCTTGCCAACTGATAATCCAGTAGTGTCATGTTCAACTTAACACGTGATGTTAAAATTGTTTAGGATTTTTACCGTAAACAAATGTACGTTGGAGAGGACCCGGTTACACTTGAGATTCTGGACACAGCAGGCACAGAACAGTTTGCCTCTATGCGAGATCTTTACATTCGCAATGGACAGGGATTTATTCTCGTCTTCTCAATTATTAATCATCAAACATTCAGAGAAGTGCTCAACCTTCATCAGCAGATACTTCGTGCTAAAGGAACTAATCAGGTTAACAATCATAAGCAACTGATAATATTGACATGATTCATCCTCAAATAATGTTGACAGCCACTGACTGCTTCGGCCGCGTCGGTTAACTTTTTACCTGGCCAATTTCAAAACTGTCTACTTCACTTTTACTAATTTTGATTAATTTACAAAAATATGAATTACTCATTTTTGAACAAAAATATGAACTATCTACGAGCATCTGTATTTCATACAAATTTCTGTTTTTTGGCCATCCGGAACCATCATTTGTGGGCATCTGGCAGCAACTGGCACCTAGATATCAAACTCGAGGCAAAATTTCTGTCAGCCAGGTTTTGAAATATTAACAAATAGATGAGTCAAGTATCCCAGTCGGCTAGTATTGGTTTACTCTACAACCCTATGGGGACTATGTTCTCGTCCACTTTTTACAACTCGAATGATCTTATCTTTTGAAGCGGCTGTTTTTGATTTAAAATATATTGATAACCTGAAAATAGCTCCTTTAGATAGTAGAGCAATTAAATTGCCTTGTAGGTTGTTTTGATATTGTTTATTTACTACGGAATGATAGGCGTTTTATGGTAATTTGCATTGTTTCTGAGCTTTTCTATTTGAGACCATTTAAACGAAATTGGGCCAATATCCATGTGCTCAGTTTGTTTAATTGCAATTGAATGGCACATTTTTACTTCGTGACAAATTTCAATGTTTTTTTCGTAGTCTAATTCTTCTGTCGTTTTTATGTATGCGAAGGATCTTGAGAAATTTGCGGTTTTTGTCAATATCTACCTGCCAGTTAATCTACAGTTCTATATCTGCAGTCAATATCTTCATATTTCTGCAGTATCTACCATTTTTTAACACATAGGGCTGTTTTCGTGAATTTATGACATGACGTGTATCGATTTATTTGATCAAATAAGTAAACAAAGCGAATGTTTTGATATATTATCCGTCAGTTCAGTTATTCAAACAACTATTATTTAGGCGTTCTCCTTTTTCAATTCAGAGTTTGAATTGCATTTGGGTGCTGTCTTTTTTAAGATCCGTTCACACATTTTGCGGATTTTTTAAGTCAATATTTAATCTTGCTTGCCGATACAGGGAGTGGAGCAAAAAAGCAAGTAGCTTTGTGGTTTGAAATGTTTTCTATCCAATTTTAAAGTAAAATGAAATATGGTAAAATTACGGTGGAGTTTTCTTCACTCAGGGCAATTTACTACTGTTTTTGTGTTTTGATGGTTTTATTTATAAATGGTTAATAGCCGCCCTCATCTTCTCAGCCGGCTATTATAGCGCTCCTATTTTTTTTTTACTTCGTCGAATAAAAAAATGTTTCGCTTTACCTCATTTTGCCGCCTTTTCAACATTTTGCGTGAAATCTTTTTGACTTCTCTAGGCTAGTTTCTCTCTTCTCTCATTCTGCTAAAAGTGATTTTGAACATCAGTTGCTCAGCAAAGCAATTCAAAATGAACAGAGTTAGTACAAAAATGGATGTCAGAAATAGAAACGGGATAAACCCATAAAGCCCAATTTTAGATGCCTGCTATTTGAACGTCGTTCCTATAAGTCTTATTTACAATCTCTAATGCTTGTTGTTATTGATAGGAGCCCCTGTAGCCTCTCTCTAAGAAACAGAAGTATGTTCAACTAAGAAATGCCATCAAAATAAATCGGAATTAAAAAAAATTTTTTTGTACAAAAATCTTTTTTTTTTTAATATCTTCTGTTATTTCAATCCCAATCATGCTTATTGGAATCAACGGCGGCTATTTTCCGGCAAGCTGCCGGGTATGTTTATCACTGTTCACTCTCAGCCATTTCTGGTTCTTTTTGTTTCATCTGAGAAAATACTTTGCATTGTTTCTCGACCTATTCTTATAAATTGTAATTAATTGCTCTCAAATGAAGTTTGTAGCAATTATATTAGTCCTGTCGGTCTTTTTTTAATGCGATTTTTCGCTTGACCGATTTTTCGTCTGACGCTTTTGACTTTTCGTCCTCAAAAACGGGATAAACAGGTAGCGCCCAGCGGGCATTAAGTGCTCTTAGAGTCTTTAAGCTCTGTTTCAGCTCAAACTGTTTTGGAGACTTCTACTTATGTTGTGAAGGGCGGTTCTTAGAGGTTGACGACACCCCCACTGTTCATCCCCGCCCCCCCCCACCGCGCTGTTGCCCCCTCACCCCACTTTTGCCCACCCCCTCCCCATCAGACCCCCGGTGTACCCCCGTCTCCCGTGGCTACTGACGAACAACCAATCGCTAAAAACACGCAATTTTATACTAATTTTCACAAGTTTTTTCAGAAGTTTTTGTGTTTTTTCAGCCCTAGGTGTCAAGAAACCTACTCTAGGGTTTTATATTAGGTTACTGCATAGTTTATAGTGGTATAGTGGAATGGTTTCAACATTTTAACATCACGAATTTTAGCCTTTTTTTGACAAAACGTGCAAATTTTTCCAATTTTTTGACATTTATTTTTTATCCACTTCTTTCCGGACTCAGGGGCCAGAAAACGTCCTTAAGGGTTTAATAATAAGATACTGAAACAATTTTATTTGCCATGAAATAGTTTTTATTTTTTTTAATATGACAAATTTTATCTTTATTTAAAATAAAATTTGCATTTTTTTCAAGTTTTTGTTGGTTTTTATGTTTCTCCAGCCTCAAGGCTCGAGAAAACTCCTCTAGGGTTCAAAAGTAGGTATAATTTCTAAAAGTAATGAATTGTTTTTCCTGATTTCAACACCACTAATTTCAGCGTTTTTTTTGACAAAACTTGCAATTTTTAAATTTTTTCAACATTTATTGTCAGTTTATTATCGCTGTTATCAGTTTATTTGTCATTATTGTAATTTATTCAGGTTTTTCAACCTAGCAGAAAATCTCCGGTAAGGTTTGATAATGAGTTACTGAAAATTGTTTGTTGACCATGGATTAGTTACAACTTTTTCACAAATTTTAGCAGTTTTTTTGCAGCTTCTATTTTTCAAGTTTTGAAATTTTTTGTCACCACTGCTTAAATATAATTCTGTTAAAGTATACCTCGGTAAAAATATATTTGTGTATCTATCCAATTAGAAACCAATGACTAAATTAGAACTTTGTCACACTTAGAAAAAGAAGATTGTCTATTTGTATTTTCTTTTCTTCTGTCGCGGCCGGAATGGATATCAAAATGTCAAATGGATTCAGATGTGTACGTTTTGCAGTGTAGAATTTAAATTTTAAAATGTTTTTGGTTTCAAGCACCTTATTATTAACTGATCTCTTGCGTGTTAGTCGGTTTTTTATGTTGGTTGCTTTTTCATATTAGACAATAAGACTTTCTAGTCGTTTACATTACATTTTAGTGGATGTATTATATTTTTGAATTTTGTTTACCAGCAAATTAAAGGTGGAAAACTGCTTCGATTAACACAAATTTGGGAAGTGGAGAGAGAATGGTTTACTTTAATCAAAATTTTAAAATTTCATCGAGATTTAATTTTTTTGTCTTGTGCGGTCCGAGTTCAGTATTTTCAAAAGCTTCAAGTTTCTTTAGAAATCGGAACATTCTTTTTTATTTTGAACGAACGCGTTTTCTAAAAAAAATTAGCAAAGCGGTGTATTAATTACTAAATTTGGGCCAAATATCTTGTTTTTCACACTTATTCTTACCGTTCTATTGTAATTCACCCGACTCTTTGTTGTTTTCTCAATGACTAATCCTCATCCATGGTTCGTCTCAGGAATTATTTCCTCATTCGGGTGCAACCACCCTTGCTTCAAATCCCTGAGGCAACTTTAAATAATGTTCAAAGGAATACATGCTAGCTTCTGGTCTCTGGTTATTTGTAAAGCTATCGGAGGTCCTTATTGTTTTGTGCATCTTCTTCCGCCCTAAAATTAACAACCGATTTTTACATCGTTACGAGCCTTCTTGTTGTCTTTGAAAATACCAAGTGAAAAGTCAAAACTAGGTACGCAAAAGCACACGTCCTTATTTTTGCTCTGAACATTACAAATTTGATCCAAAGTGTTCGGTTTAAGTCCTCAATGGCCCCAGTCTTTTAGTGGTTACTATTTTAGTGGCATATTTACACAGATGCTAGTCCTAAACCTATTGGCGTTTGAGCTATGATTTTTTATGCGGTGATGTGAGAACCTAGCTACGCACAAATTATAATGGAAATGGATAAAAAAATACTTTAGAAAATTGGCTGTATGCGGTTGGGGTTGCGTACAAGGTGTCGCTGTGTTTTAGCTAAGCAAATTAAAACTGCTTCAAGGCATCTTTTTACCAGGTATCTACAGACTTTTGGATGACCTGTCGAATACCAGTTGTGTAGGTGTCCTTGGATATGAAAAGCAGTTTGTTATTATTAGACATTCATGCTTAATGAGACTAGTTATTTTGGAACAAAGCTTTTTGGGCCAAACGGAACTTAATTGATGTCGGCCAGTCGTTGCATTTGAGACTATGCATACCTAATTTGGCTCGATTTCTTGTTGAAGATCGTCATGTTAACTTCTGTTATGGCAATCGTGTCCGAGATTTCTATAAATAAAACAGGAAATTGGTTAAGAAAGAGTTAGCTAGTTCATGGCTGTTGGTTGGACAATTTATCAATCTATTTTTGATGAGTCTTTTGCTTTACTTGCCATGTATAAAATGCTGAGTAGCTTATAATATAAACCGATCCCTATTAAATGTTATCAGACGAGACTACATGTCAAGCCTGCATTCGTGTTTCATGCAAATTTGAAGCGCTGTAGATGCGTGGATTTCGGATGCACCTGTCTTCTTAAGTTGGTGAAGTAAAATAACACGTACTTCTTGTTAACAATATCAACAGCTCGTATGAAGGCCCCTTGTGGTTTTTGATTTGTACTTTGGTTTCTCCTGCATCTGTGCCAATGATCTGTCAATTTTGTGTCAGCTACAAAGAGTATGGAGTGGCAGAGAAAAATAATTTTTTTCCAGTAAATCTTTATTAAATGCTCGATGTTTGCAAAATATATTTTGCCTTGATTATGTTTGTAATCAGTATGTCTTAGGTGGGTGTATCTAAATAATTATAGCAGCTGACATGAATTGTCGATCACCATCTCGCAACGAGGAACTTAGATTCAATAGTAAGTTTAAAAACTGGCGATCTTAATTGAAGTAGCTTAATTTAAATTTCTCGTTGTTCTGATGTGCTTGATAATACACCCAAGGGCGAGAACCCCTTCCCTTGAAACCTGCTTTTGGTATTATTACGGCGCAGGAGCTATCAAATTATTGAATTTGTTAAAACGGAGTACAAATGTTGCTTCTGTTCTATAAATAGTTTCTTGTCATTTTAGGTGCCCATAGTGTTGGTGGGAAACAAGCTAGATTTAGCAGAACAGATGCGGGAAGTTCCCACAAACTACGCCGAAACTGTAGCCAAAGACTGGGGCCTTCCCTTCTTGGAGACGTCTGCCAAGTACAGCACAAATGTTGAGGAGGTCTTCAAGGAAGTGGTGCGTCTAATGGTAGCAGCCTCTCACTCGCGTGGTCGTGGCAGAAGTAAGCGACAGAGTAAACAGCAGACAACAGGATGTAGGTGCACTATATCCTGACGAAGACACATCCTCAATTCTGTCTCTTCTTTTCTTCGATAGCAAATCACCCGATGCTTCCAGTTAAATTTTAACCAGTTCCCTCTTTTTTGTTGGCATTGGTCATGCCTGGATCTGTTTTCCTTTTCCCCATGTACAATTTATTTGACTTTCTCTCAATCAAACTTTGCTACAAGTTTTAGGTCACCTTGGTCTTTCTTCAGAACTCGGCCTTTTCTGATCTATTGTTAAAAAAATAGGTCATGCGGTAAACAAATGCTTGAACAAGTTTATTCATTGCCCTCAAAACGAAGTTTTTAGCGATTGTTTGTCCTGCTGGTCTTTTTTAGTACGATGTTTCGTACTATCAACATTTCTGTCGTTTTTGAAAAATGGGATAAACAGTAAAGCCTGGAGGGCACTAAGTCCTTCTAGAGCCTTGCGGCTCACAAGTCTCTAAGTATGCGATTCACAGAAGCAAACATGAATTCATGATTTGAAAGGCGGTTCTTATAAGTCAACCCCCCTCTCATCATGCTCACCCCCCCCCCCCCCCTACACCCTTTCAAATAAGCTAAAGCAGCTACTCTCCTTAAGTTGCAGCTAGCTACTGACGAAGGCAACCGCTCGCCAGTTGTTTAAAAACAATTCTCCTGCCGTTGGTCTGTTATCTTTTTTTTTAATTTTATGACAGCGAAGCTCAATTTATAATTATGCAAGCAATAGCATATTTATTGGAGCTCGGTTTAGATTAAAGTTGAAATTATTTTTAATTTTCACATTTTACAACTTCGTGAACAATGTGCTGCGTAATATCCACGTGACGAAGGTGATCCTAGAAGACCTCGCTTATTATAATTCTAGCAAGTCCTTAAAAATTTTTGAAAGTGCGAATTAGCGTCGAATGGGGAAAAGAGTTCGAAACAGGTCCACGCTAATGAATAGAACTGGATGTATATGGAAAAGTATTTTTGATTTTATTGATCTTGTTCTAACAGAGCCTTATTCAAATTGACCTCATGCTATTTTCAGATAAATTCACTTTGGTAAATCATCTATCTAATGTCGCTACTCTACCAGAGCTTGTTTTCTATCTTTCTCTCTAATTCAACTCTTTTAGTAGCTTAAGTTCCATTGCAAACAATTCTAAATGTGCTCTAAAAAGTATTTGAGTTATACTTATGATGGTTACTCTAAATGTTGTCGGCGTACCTGAGTGTATCTTGCAGTTTTACCGCCTAAAAATTTCTGGCCTTTTCTTCTCAGTCTGTTTTTTTTATTTCATTCTCTCTTTCTCCTTCTTGCCTTATTTCACGTGTTTCACAGTTAAAACAAACGGAATTGTCACACAACACAGCGCACTAAAAAGTTATCAAATTTTTTGTTTTTTTTTCATAATACCGCAGCAAAAGTTGAATTATGTTGAAAGGAATTGGTAAGCGGGCTTCAAATTTAGCAAGGATATACTGCAATATATAAAAGCTAGATCTCTCTTACTACTATTTTGTGCTCAAAAAAGTTTGGCTATCAATAAAGTCTGAAAAAAAAATTGTTGAAGATGAATTCCGCGTTTTCAAACTGTTTCCCCGAAAGTACTCAGAACAAATTCATGTTGTGTGGGAATGCTCCTCTTAATTTGAAGTCCCGCATAGACCCTCCATGGAAGGAACAGCTTATAAGAGAGGTCTTGATGTCTTTCGTTCCGTCAACACTCATACGGCTAAAGAGTGATATTTTTGTTGCTTATTGATAGTTAGAACGCAGTGCTGAAGATCATTTTGGTTTTCCCATTGTACCCCCCCCCCCCCCCCAACACACACGCGCGAATTTATATTAGCCCTCCATTTTGGTAAATTCAGAATTTGAGGGGGCCTTACGTTATATGACCACTAAGCATGGGGGGGGGGAGGGGGGTGGGGGTTGTGGGCTATATTGGATAAGACCCGATTATTTGTTTCGGTGCTGTTTCGGAAGGAGTAAAAAATTCCAATGAGTACAGCCATAATTATTCAATCATTGAACTCTGGACAAATACAAATTAACATTACTGGATTGGATAACTGGAAAGTTTTGCGGAATTAGTTTTTGTATAAAGTTAACATGTAATTTTAAATCTGTTTTCCCCAATGAGCAATATCTATTGGCCGGCTTGAACAAATTGATAGTCTTTCATAATGTGGTGATTTTTACCGCCGGACAGTGGTGGAAATACGTTACAATAAGTCTTCAACCGCAGTGGTGTAGCCGTGTTCATGTACTTGGGGAATTTGTAAAACGTCTGAAATTGATGATAATTTCATTAGTGTTGAGTTCAAATGTCTGAGTAATAGTATGGCCTTGGAATTAATTAAAATTAGTAAGCTTTTTTCGAGTGAATTCTTTGGATCGATGTGCTTTGGAGTTTAGTTTGCTTCTGCTGTAATGATACCACCACCACCGAACCTCTCGCAGCTATTGGCGCTATTGTACATGATTTCTCTTTACTAATCCAGCATTGACAATGTCCTGACTAACAAAGTGGGCTTTCAATATCATCATCTGCTAACCCAAAGCGTGAGGTCATTTCTACCTTACTTCAGAGAATATCTAAATTTCATCTCAATATTTATTAGTTTTGTACTTTGATTAGCGAAATGTGCATTCATTTTATTTTTACTTTACAGTTGTCCATCTGTCGGCTGGTAGTAAAATGATTTAAGAATTTAAATTCATTATATGTACCTTTTGTTTCCACCATGCGAGCATGCCTAGCTGTGATCTAGTTATCCAGAAAAAATTAGCGGTTGCGGCAAATCGTTTGAGCTAAAGAATAGATAATTGTAAATATACAGCTATTGTGATTTATTATGCCTCATAGTTGACGAGATCAAAACTCTGAAGATTTTGATAATTTTGGGAGTCAGAGTTTAGGCATATACCTACGTCGTGAGGCGAGAGCTTTGACAATTTTTATAGTTTTGCGAGATTGTGACAGTGGTCTCAATCAAAATAGATTGACAAATTTACCGAATGCCTAATTAATTTTTAAAAATAATTTTACTAGTTGCCCTCGAACGAAGTTTGAAGCGATTATTCTAAACGATTGTCTTATGTAAAATTTTTGCTTGACCGTTTTTTTCGCTTTTGTTCCAAAGTATTGTTTGACTTCTAAGTGACTATTTCTCGCTTGTCTTCAGTTTTGAGTGATCTCAATTGCTCTCAATTCAAAGTTAAGTTGTTGCTAAAATAAATGCAACTGTAGCATAGGAAATCGGAGTTTCATGTAGCCGAGTGGGGAAATGCTACTGTTGAGAACTCCGGAGGTCAGATGTTCGATATTTATCTAGGCTACAGCCCCTGAATTAATTTGCGAGGCCTCTTGTTCGAGAGCAGTTTGTCCGACGTTATTCGGTTTGTTTCTATTTGCAGAAAAAAGCTACCAAGAGCATCAGAACAGTGCATCTGAATAACAAATTCAGTTCTGGTAATATTTTTTCTAACAACCGAAAACGCCTAATAGAGAGAAACGATTCAAATTAAGCGTCAATATTTCAATACATCTAGGCGGAATGACAGAAAAATTAGGCGAACATCTATACAGCATTAAAATGGCTACTTTTTCAGACCATGAAAATTTAAATATTTTTTGACACTAGCTAATTGCAAATATTTTTAATGGAAAAAAATATTGGTCTCATTTGATACCATTTTAATTTAGGAAGCAATGCAGCACGGTAAAACCGAAAACTTGAATTCGATATTTTAACTGGAAGTTTTTCAATTCCAACAAAACTACTATTGGAAAGCAAATTCTAAAACATCAGTTGTCTATGTTGCGTAGAATTGTGCTGGATAGTCGCTGGATCTCATGCTTATAGCAGTGCAGTTTGAAGAGCAAGATGAAAACTGATTTGAAGCCAAAAAAAATCAAATTTGGTAAAATCATCAAGTTTGATGGTTTGACGATTTTTTTTTGGACAATAGAAAAGTTAATTGTTATTAATGTTTATCAGATATATGCTGTTAAAGTAAAGTGGAATGCCTTATTTGTCCCATTGATTAATATAACAGCGGTTTGGATTCAACGTGTTTAAGAGTGCAGCAAGCATTGTTGAACTTCAATTTTTGTCTGAATCTGATCAATCTACATTTTGAAACCAAATAGGCTAGAATGAGTAGTTAAGGCAGCTATACTGAGGTTTTGAAAAAAATTACAAAGTATTTAGCTAAATGCATACAATTTTAATTGATCTTTTTGCAGAAATTTTTCATCTTGCTTTCTTGAATGGAAAGTTGTTGATTGGGTTTTATTTTTGTACAATAGCAGACAGTATCAGTAACACGCAAAAGGTAGTAGTTTTCTCTAACACCAACATTGATGGATGCTGCTTCATTTTTACTGGTTTGTATTTTTTTATCATCTGATCTTTTGTGCGTAATTTTCGGCTATTATTTTTTTGCGGCACCTGTTGTCTGACCAGGCAAAACATAAGAAAAACTTTCGTCAAACTTCATAAAAGCATTTTTTTACGAAACAAATTTTGTTTTGAGGTAAGAAGAAAAATCAGGTGTGCAATATTTTGTGCTATTTCGGAAGTTTTCAGCAATAAGACTTGTTTTATGAAGAGGTCAATTGGAGTTAGTGAGAAACTCGTCTCTGCTCAATTGTGTTTTCTTTCTTCAGATAGAGCTAATGTAGCAACGTCTACAGATTTTGTTGCTACATTGATACAATTTTGTGAACACCAACTGCACTTGCGCGTGTAGATGCTAGTTTTATTAATTTTTCGTTTAACTTTTAAATTAAACGGAGCTCGCTATTATGTCTAATGTCTCCGCTAAATAACGAAAGTAACTGATCGGCTCAATTTTTTTAACAAAATTTAAAGGCTGGTTTTATGGGTTAAGTAGCTGATTTTAAATAGTGATTAATTGTAAGACCGTCGAGTCAAAATTCAGCTTCATTGTTTAGTTCGCAGTATCAGGTGTTCTGTTACTTTTTTATTTCGAGTGTTGATTAATACGGCAATAGTTAAGCATTATAGTTATTTGTTCCGCTATTGGGTAAACCAATGCAATTCCTAGGGCCTCAACTCTGGAGCTTCAGCAGAAATTCTAGTAGTTTTAAGCTGTTGACGAAAGATAATTTTGTTATATTGTTTTGTTTTTATCTCAACTTTAATCTTCAGTTTTATTACAATCCAAACTATTTGAGTTGCATTAATGTGCTGTCCTTTTACAACTCGAAGAGGAGTATTGGTGGAGCTTCAATAAAATTGTGAACTGGGAGTGGTTTTCTGTTCATGCTAAATTTATGAGAGCGAGAAAAGTAGGTGTGAAAGTATGAAAAAATTGTCGTTAAACGGGCAAGTTTTTGATCAGGTGCGGCATTTTCAATGCAGTTATTTAGTTTATTTAAACTCTATTTTTTCTAAGATGTCTGAATCGCTTACCCAATTTCGCAATAGTGCTTTCAAAAGTTTTTTGAGCATCTGAATCAAACAATGATGTTTTCGATTAAATTGTGAACTATTTTTACCTCTTTGCCTTGTTAAACGCTTTTCTAGCAGTTGTTGTATTCTGCAAACTTTTTTATAGGTTATGTAGCTGATTTTTAATAGTGATTAATTGTAAGACCATCGAGTCAAAATTCCGCCTTCATTGTTTATTTCGCAGTATCAGGTTTTCTGCTACTTTTTTATTTCGAGTGTTGGTTAATACGGCATTAGCTAAGCATTATAGTTATTTGTTCCGCTATTGGGTAAACCAATGCAATTCCTAGGGCTTCAACTCTGGAGCTTCAGCAGAAATTCTAGTAGTTTTAAGCTGTTGACGAAAGATAATTTTGTTATATTGTTTTGTTTTTATCTCAACCTTAATCTTCAGTTTTATTACAATCCAAACTATTTGAGTTGCATTGATGTGCTCTCTTTTTACAACTCGAAGAGAAGTATTGGTGGAGCTTCAATAAAATTGTGAACTGGGAGTGGTTTTCTATTCATGCTAAATTTATGAGAGCGAGAAAAGTAGGTGTGAAAATATGAAAAAATTGTCGTTAAACGGGCAAATTTTTGATCAGGTGCGGCATTTTCAATGCAGTTATTTAGTTTATTTAAACTCCATTTTTTTCTAAGATGTTTGAATCGTTTACCCAATTTTGCAATAGTGCTTTCAAAAGTTTTTTGAGCATCTGAATCAAATATGATGTTTTCGATTAAATTGTGAACTATTTTTACCTCTTTGCCTTGTTAAACGCTTTTTTTAGCAGTTCTTGTATTCTGCAAACTTTTATTTTTTAGGTTATGTAGCTGATTTTTAATAGTGATTAATTGTAAGACCATCGAGTCAAAATTCCGCCTTCCTTGTTTATTTCGCAGTATCAGGTGTTCTGCTACTTTTTTATTTCGAGTGTTGGTTAATACGGCAATAGTTAAGCATTATAGTTATTTGTTCCGCTATTGGGTAAACCAATGCAATTCCTAGGGCTTCAACTTTGGAGCTTCAGCAGAAATTCGAGTATTTTTAAGCTGTTGTTGAAAGATAATTTTGTTATATTGTTTTGTTTTTATCTCAACTTTAATCTTCATTTTTATTACAATCCAAACTATTTGAGTTGCATTGATGTGCTGTCTTTTTACAACTCGAAGAGGAGTATTGGTGGAGCTTCAATAAAATTGTGAACTGGGAGTGGTTTTATGTTCATGCTAAATTTATGAGAGCGAGAAAAGTAGTTGTGAAATTATGAAAAAATTGTCCTTAAACGGGCAAATTTTGATCACATGCGGCATTTTCATTGCAGTTATTCAGTTTATTTAAACTCCATTTTTTTCAAATATATTTGAATCGTTTACCCAATTTTGCAATAGTGCTTTCAGAAGTTTTTTGAGCACCTGAATCAAGCAATGATGTTTTCGATTAAATTGTGAACTATTTTTTACCATTTTGCCTTGTTAAACGCTTTTCTTAGCAGTTTTTGCATTCTTCAAACTTCTTCAACATTTGAAGAATCCTGTGGTTCAAATTTGCAATTTGTGATTTTGGTTGGTTTTGGATATAATTGTTATTGATTTTGAGTTGGTTTTTCCAATAATTTTGCTCATTTTAAGCTTCTCGCTATAGTTTTTCTTGTACGATCTTGTGTTCTGCTACTTTTCTCCCCTACAGGTGCCATTGTAGTCAGAGATGGCACTTTTCACTGAAATGAAAAAAACATTAAATTTTTCCGGTTCTTATTTTTCGTTCTTTGCATTTTTGTTGTTTAATAAAATTATGCTGGCTAGGTAAATGCCTGGACCGAAGCAGTAAGAAAATTTATTTGCCAAATATATGATGGTAAATAACAATTTAGCCTTTGGTGGATAAATTTGCTCAAATGTTAAAATTTTTTAGCATTATCCTTCAATTATTTTTCCTTTCCTCCAAAGCAAACTTCATAAAAGCATTTTTGTCAAATTTGGCATTTTTTACGAAACAAATTTTGTTTCGAGTACAGAAAAATCAGGTGTGCATTATTTTGTGCTATTTCGGAAGTTTTCAGCAATGAGACTTGTTTTATGAAGAGGTCAATTTGAGTTAGTGCGAAACTCGTCTCTGGTCAATTGTGTTTTCTTTCTTCAGATAGAGCTAATGTAGCAACGTCTACAGATTTTGTTGCTACATTGATACAATTTTGTGAACACCAACTGCACTTGCGCGTGTAGATGCTAGTTTTATTAATTTTGCGTTTAACTTTTAAATTAAATGGAGCTCGCTATTATGTCTAATGTCTCCGCTAAATAACGAAATGAACTGATCGGCTTCAATTTTTAACAAAATTTCAAGGCTGGTTTTATAGGTTATGTAGCTGATCTTTAATACTGATTAATTGTAAGACCATCGAGTCGAAATTCCGCCTTCATTGTTTATTTCGCAGTATCAAGTGTTCTGTTACTTTTTTGTTTCAAGTGTTGGTTAATACGGTAAAAGTTAAGCATAATAGTTGTTTTTTCCGCTATTGGGTAAACCAATGCAATTCCTGGGGCTTGAACTCTGGAGCTTCAGCAGAAATTCTAGTAGTTTTAAGCTGTTGACGAAAGATAATTTTGTTATATTGTTTTGTTTTTATCTCAACTTTAATCCTCAGTTTTATTACAATCCAAACTATTTGAGTTGCATTGGTGTGCTGTCTTTTTACAACTCGAAGAGGAGTATTGGTGGAGCTTTAATAAAATTGTGAACAGGGAGTAGTTTTCTGTTCATGCTAAATTTATGAGAGCGAGAAAAGTAGGCTTGAATGTTTGAAAATATAGTCGTTAAATGGGCAAATTTTGATCACATGCGGCATTTTCATTGCAGTTCTTCAGTTTATTTAAACTCCATTTTTTTCTTTCAAATATGTTTGAATCGTTTACCCAATTTTGCAATAGTGCTTTCAAAAGTTTTTTTGAGCACCTGAATCAAGCAATGAGGTTTTCGATTAAATTGTGAACTATTTTTACCATTTTGCCTTGTTAAACGCTTTTCTTAGCAGTTTTTGCATTCTTCAAACTTCTTCAATCCTGTGGTTCAAATTTGCAATTTGTGATTTTGGTTGGTTTTGGATATAATTGCTATTGATTTTGAGTTGGTTTTTTCCATTAATTTTGCTCATTTTTCATTTTAAGCTTCTCGCTATAGTTTTTTTTGTTCGATCTTGTGTTCTGCTATTTTTCTCCTACAGGTGCCATTGTAGTCGGAAGATGGCACTTTTCACTGAAATGAAAAAAACATTAAATTTTTCCGGTTCTTATTTTTCGTTCTTTCAATTTTGTTGTTTAATAAAGTTATGCTGGCTAGGTAAATGCCTGGACCGAAGCAGTAATAAAATTTATTTGCCAAATATATGATGGTAAATAACAATATAGCCTTTGGTGGATAAATTTGCTCAAATGTTAAAGTTTTTTAGCATTGTCCTTCAATTATTTTTCCTTTCCTCCAAAGCAAACTTCATAAAAGCATTTTTGTCAAATTTGGCATTTTTTACGAAACAAATTTTGTTTCGAGTAAAGACGAAAAATCAGGTGTGCAATATTTTTTGTGCTATTTCGGAAGTTTTCAGCAATGAGACTTGTTTTATGAAGAGGTCAATTGGAGTTAGTGCGAAACTCGTCTCTGGTCAATTGTGTTTTCTTTCTTCAGATAGAGCTAATGTAGCAACGTCTACAGATTTTGTTGCTACATTGATACAATTTTGTGAACACCAACTGCACTTGCGCGTGTAGATGGTAGTTTTATTAATTTTGCGTTTAAATTTTAAATTAAATGGAGCTCGCTATTATGTCTAATGTCTCCGCTAAATAACGAAAAGAACTGATCGGCTTCAATTTTTAACAAAATATAAAGGCTGGTTTTATAGGTTATGTAGCTGATCTTTAATACTGATTAATTGTAAGACCATCGAGTCGAAATTCCGCCTTCATTGTTTATTTCGCAGTATCAGGTGTTCTGTTACTTTTTTATTTCGAGTGTTGGTTAATACGGTAATAGTTAAGCATAGTTGTTTTTTCCGCTATTGGGTAAACCAATGCAATTCCTGGGGCTTCAGCTCTGGAGCTTCAGCAGAAATTCTAGGAGTTCTAAGCTGTTGACGAAAGATAATTTTGTTATATTGTTTTGTTTTTATCTCAACTTTACTCTTCAGTTTTATTACAATCCAAACTATTTGAGTTGCATTGGTGTGCTGTCTTTTTACAACTCGAAGAGGAGTATTGGTGGAGCTTTAATAAAATTGTGAACAGGGAGTAGTTTTCTGTTCATGCTAAATTTATGAGAGCGAGAAAAGTAGGCTTGAATGTTTGAAAATATAGTCGTTAAATGGGCAAATTTTGATCACATGCGGCATTTTCATTGCAGTTCTTCAGTTTATTTAAACTCCATTTTTTTCTTTCAAATATGTTTGAATCGTTTACCCAATTTTGCAATAGTGCTTTCAAAAGTTTTTTTGAGCACCTGAATCAAGCAATGAGGTTTTCGATTAAATTGTGAACTATTTTTACCATTTTGCCTTGTTAAACGCTTTTCTTAGCAGTTTTTGCATTCTTCAAACTTCTTCAATCCTGTGGTTCAAATTTGCAATTTGTGATTTTGGTTGGTTTTGGATATAATTGCTATTGATTTTGAGTTGGTTTTTTCCATTAATTTTGCTCATTTTTCATTTTAAGCTTCTCGCTATAGTTTTTTTGTTCGATCTTGTGTTCTGCTATTTTTCTCCTACAGGTGCCATTGTAGTCGGAAGATGGCACTTTTCACTGAAATGAAAAAAACATTAAATTTTTCCGGTTCTTATTTTTCGTTCTTTCAATTTTGTTGTTTAATAAAGTTATGCTGGCTAGGTAAATGCCTGGACCGAAGCAGTAATAAAATTTATTTGCCAAATATATGATGGTAAATAACAATTTAGCCTTTGGTGGATAAATTTGCTCAAATGTTAAAATTTTTTAGCATTGTCCTTCAATTATTTTTCCTTTCTTCCAAAGCAAACTTCTTAAAAGCATTTTTGTCAAATTTGGCATTTTTTACGAAACAAATTTTGTTTCGAGTAAAGAAGAAAAATCAGGTGTGCAATATTTTGTGCTATTTCGGAAGTTTTCAGCAATGAGACTTGTTTTATGAAGAGGTCAATTGGAGTTAGTGCGAAACTCGTCTCTGGTCAATTGTGTTTTCTTTCTTCAGATAGAGCTAATGTAGCAACGTCTACAGATTTTGTTGCTACATTGATACAATTTTGTGAACACCAACTGCACTTGCGCGTGTAGATGCTAGTTTTATTAATTTTGCGTTTAAATTTTAAATTAAATGGAGCTCGCTATTATGTCTAATGTCTCCGCTAAATAACGAAAAGAACTGATCGGCTTCAATTTTTTAACAAAATATAAAGGCTGGTTTTATAGGTTATGTAGCTGATCTTTAATACTGATTAATTGTAAGACCATCGAGTCGAAATTCCGCCTTCATTGTTTATTTCGCAGTATCAGGTGTTCTGTTACTTTTTTATTTCGAGTGTTGGTTAATACGGTAATAGTTAAGCATAGTTGTTTTTTCCGCTATTGGGTAAACCAATGCAATTCCTGGGGCTTCAGCTCTGGAGCTTCAGCAGAAATTCTAGGAGTTCTAAGCTGTTGACGAAAGATAATTTTGTTATATTGTTTTGTTTTTATCTCAACTTTACTCTTCAGTTTTATTACAATCCAAACTATTTGAGTTGCATTGATGTGCTGTCTTTTTACAACTCGAAGAGGAGTATTGGTGGAGCTTTAATAAAATTGTGAACAGGGAGTGGTTTTCTTTTCATGCTAAATTTATGAGAGCGAGAAAAGTAGGCTTGAATGTTTGAAAGTATAGTCGTTAAATGGGCAAATTTTGATCACATGCGGCATTTTCATTGCAGTTATTCAGTTTATTTAAACTCCATTTTTTTTCTTTCAAATATGTTTGAATCGTTTACCCAATTTTGCAATAGTGCTTTCCAAAGTTTTTTTGAGCATCTGAATCAAGCAATGATGTTTTCGATTAAATTGTGAACTATTTTTACCATTTTGCCTTGTTAAACGCTTTTCCTAGCAGTTTTTGCATTCTTCAAACTTCTGCATTATTTGAAGATTTCTATGGTTCAATTTTGCAATTTGTGATTTTGGTTGGTTTTGGATATAATTGTTATTGATTTTGAGTTGGTTTTCAATAGTTTTGCTCATTTTCAGCTTCTCGCTATAGTTTTTCTTGTTCGATCTTGTGTTCTGCTATTTTTCTCCTACAGGTGCCATTGTAGTCAGAGATGGCACTTTTCACTGAAATGAAAAAAACATTAAATTTTTCCGGTTCTTGTTTTTCGTTCTTTGCATTTTTGCTGTTTAATAAAGTTATGCTGGCAAGGTAAATGCCTGGACCGAAGCAGTAATAAAATTTATTTGCCAAATATATGATGGTAAATAACAATATAGCCTTTGGTGGATAAATTTGCTCAAATGTTAAAGTTTTTTAGCATTGTCCTTCAATTATTTTTCCTTTCCTCCAAAGCAAACTTCATAAAAGCATTTTTGTCAAATTTGGCATTTTTTACGAAACAAATTTTGTTTCGAGTAAAGACGAAAAATCAGGTGTGCAATATTTTTTGTGCTATTTCGGAAGTTTTCAGCAATGAGACTTGTTTTATGAAGAGGTCAATTGGAGTTAGTGCGAAACTCGTCTCTGGTCAATTGTGTTTTCTTTCTTCAGATAGAGCTAATGTAGCAACGTCTACAGATTTTGTTGCTACATTGATACAATTTTGTGAACACCAACTGCACTTGCGCGTGTAGATGGTAGTTTTATTAATTTTGCGTTTAAATTTTAAATTAAATGGAGCTCGCTATTATGTCTAATGTCTCCGCTAAATAACGAAAAGAAATGATCGGCTTCAATTTTTTAACAAAATATAAAGGCTGGTTTTATAGGTTATGTAGCTGATCTTTAATACTGATTAATTGTAAGACCATCGAGTCGAAATTCCGCCTTCATTGTTTATTTCGCAGTATCAGGTGTTCTGTTACTTTTTTATTTCGAGTGTTGATTAATACGGTAATAGTTAAGCATGATAGTTATTTGTTCCGCTATTGGGTAAACCAATGCAATTCCTAGGGCTTCAACTCTGGAGCTTCAGCATAAATTCTAGTAGTTTTAAGCTGTTGACGAAAGAAAATTTTCTTATATTGTTTTGTTTTTATCTCAACTTTAATCTTCAGTTTATTACAATCCAAACTATTTGAGTTGCATTGATATGCTCTTTTTACAACTCGAAGAGGAGTATTGGTGGAGCTTCAATAAAATGGTGAACTGGGAGTGGTTTTCTGTTCATGCTAAATTTATGAGAGCGAGAAAAGTAGGTGTGAAATTATGAAAAAATTGTCGTTAAACGGGCAAATTTTTGATCAGGTGCGGCATTTTCAATGCAGTTGTTTAGTTTATTTAAACTCCATTTTTTTCTAAGATGTTTGAATCGTTTATCCAATTTTGCAATAGTGATTTCAAAAGTTTTTCGAGCATCTGAATCAAGCAATGAGGTTTTCGATTAAATTGTGAACTATTTTTTACCAGTTTGCCTTGTTAAACGCTTTTCTTAGCAGTTTTTGTATTCTGCAAACTTCTACAACATTTGGAGTTCTTTGGTTCAAATTTTCTGTTGGTAATTTTGGTTGGTTTTCGATAATAACTCCTACTGAATTTGAGTGGATTTTCTAATATTGTTGATCATTTTAAGCTTCTCGATATAGTTTTCCTTGTTGGATCTTTTGTTTACTGCTATTTTCCTCCTAAAAGGTGCCATTGAACTCAGTGACGGCGCTTTTCACTGAAATCAAAAATAAAATTTTCTTAATTTTTTGGGTTCTTTTTTTCGTTCTTTGCCTTTTTTTGTTGTTTAGAAAGAGAGCTAACTGTGTCGAAAGTTATTTGACAGTAGTTTTTTTGGAGCCGAAATTTTTAGTAATTTTTTTGTCAGATTCTTCATCAGTTTTTCTTGTAAGCTACTTCTCTGTTGTAAATTTGCCTGTTCTTGTTTCAAATTCATTATCATAAGTTATTAGAAGGTTAATTTTGTTAGTTATTGTAGTCAGTTTTCTACTACGAGCCTTTTCCGGAGGTCGATTTTGCCATAAAATGTAAGTGAATATTTAATTTTGCCCAGTTCTTATAATTTTTTCTCTCGCCATATCACTTAGTATCATCAATGACAGGTCTGATTGGCTGTTAATGTGGCGCAAACGAACATTAATGTTGGTTTTAAATAAAAATTTATTAGTTTTTCGTGAAATTGACACTACTTCTCAGAAGTTGAGTTAATTTTTGAGTTTTTGTTGCACTTTTGTAAATTTTGTTGTCTTATCGTTTATTCTCATTAAAGACTGGCCTCATGGATATCTAATAGGGGGTTTTTAGTTGAGGTTATTGTTTCTGGTCAAAGCTGATGCTTTCTTTGACACTAATTGTTTACAAGAAATTTTATAGATTTTTTTTCAGTTTAGCGAGTTTTTATTAACTTTATCTTTTATCTGAGTCTAAATTTTGACAGGTTTCATTTTTTCACGAAAGCTTTAGTTAATGCAAAAAGTCTTTTAAGTTTATAGCTATTGCTTTCTTTGACTTGTGCGCTGTCCCTTTTTAAAGACTATTAGTTATTTTTTAAATTTTGCTAGTATTTTTAAGTATTGCTGTCTTATCCCTCAATCTCATTAATGACAGGTCTCATCGATTGCCAATGAGGATTAAACTGCTTGAAGTACCCAATTTTGCAATAGTGATTTCAAAAGTTTTTCGAGCATCTGAATCAAGCAATGAGGTTTTCGATTAAATTGTGAACTATTTTTTACCAGTTTGCCTTGTTAAACGCTTTTCTTAGCAGTTTTTGTATCCAGCAAACTTCTACAACATTTGGAGTTCTTTGGTTCAAATTTTCTGTTGGTAATTTTGGTTGGTTTTCGATAATAACTCCTACTGAATTTGAGTGGATTTTCTAATATTGTTGATCATTTTAAGCTTCTCGATATAGTTTTCCTTGTTGGATCTTTTGTTTACTGCTATTTTCCTCCTAAAAGGTGCCATTGAACTCAGTGACGGCGCTTTTCACTGAAATCAAAAATAAAATTTTCTTAATTTTTTGGGTTCTTTTTTTCGTTCTTTGCCTTTTTTTGTTGTTTAGAAAGAGAGCTAACTGTGCCGAAAGTTATTTGACAGTAGTTTTTTTGGAGCCGAAATTTTTAGTATTTTTTTTTGTCAGATTCTTCATCAGTTTTTCTTGTAAGCTACTTCTCTGTTGTAAATTTGCCTGTTCTTGTTTCAAATTCATTATCATAAGTTATTAGAAGGTTAATTTTGTTAGTTATTGTAGTCAGTTTTCTACTCCGAGCCGTTTCCGGAGGTCGATTTTGCCATAAAATGTAAGTGAATATTTAATTTTGCCCAGTTCTTATAATTTTTTCTCTCGCCATATCACTTAGTATCATCAATGACAGGTCTGATTGGCTGTTAATGTGGCGCAAACGAACATTAATGTTGGTTTTAAATAAAAATTTATTAGTTTTTCGTGAAATTGACACTACTCAGAAGTTGAGTTAATTTTTGAGTTTTTGTTGCACTTTTGTAAATTTTGTTGTCTTATCTTTTATTCTCATTAAAGACTGGCCTCATGGATATCTAATAGGGGGTTTTTAGTTGAGGTTATTGTTTCTGGTCAAAGCTGATGCTTTCTTTGACACTAATTGTTTACAAGAAATTTTATAGGTTTTTTTTTCAGTTTAGCGAGTTTTTATTAACTTTATCTTTTATCTGAGTCTAAATTTTGACAGGTTTCATTTTTTCACGAAAGCTTTAGTTAATGCAAAAAGTCTTTTAAGTTTATAGCTATTGCTTTCTTTGACTTGTGCGCTGTCCCTTTTTAAAGACTATTAGTTATTTTTTAAATTTTGCTAGTATTTTTAAGTATTGCTGTCTTATCCCTCAATCTCATTAATGACAGGTCTCATCGATTGCCAATGAGGATTAAACTGCTTGAAGTACCCAATTTTGCAATAGTGATTTCAAAAGTTTTTCGAGCATCTGAATCAAGCAATGAGGTTTTCGATTAAATTGTGAACTATTTTTTACCAGTTTGCCTTGTTAAACGCTTTTCTTAGCAGTTTTTGTATTCAGCAAACTTCTACAACATTTGGAGTTCTTTGGTTCAAATTTTCTGTTGGTAATTTTGGTTGGTTTTCGATAATAACTCCTACTGAATTTGAGTGGATTTTCTAATATTGTTGATCATTTTAAGCTTCTCGATATAGTTTTCCTTGTTGGATCTTTTGTTTACTGCTATTTTCCTCCTAAAAGGTGCCATTGAACTCAGTGACGGCGCTTTTCACTGAAATCAAAAATAAAATTTTCTTAATTTTTTGGGTTCTTTTTTTCGTTCTTTGCCTTTTTTTGTTGTTTAGAAAGAGAGCTAACTGTGCCGAAAGTTATTTGACAGTAGTTTTTTTGGAGCCGAAATTTTTAGTATTTTTTTTTGTCAGATTCTTCATCAGTTTTTCTTGTAAGCTACTTCTCTGTTGTAAATTTGCCTGTTCTTGTTTCAAATTCATTATCATAAGTTATTAGAAGGTTAATTTTGTTAGTTATTGTAGTCAGTTTTCTACTCCGAGCCGTTTCCGGAGGTCGATTTTGCCATAAAATGTAAGTGAATATTTAATTTTGCCCAGTTCTTATAATTTTTTCTCTCGCCATATCACTTAGTATCATCAATGACAGGTCTGATTGGCTGTTAATGTGGCGCAAACGAACATTAATGTTGGTTTTAAATAAAAATTTATTAGTTTTTCGTGAAATTGACACTACTCAGAAGTTGAGTTAATTTTTGAGTTTTTGTTGCACTTTTGTAAATTTTGTTGTCTTATCTTTTATTCTCATTAAAGACTGGCCTCATGGATATCTAATAGGGGGTTTTTAGTTGAGGTTATTGTTTCTGGTCAAAGCTGATGCTTTCTTTGACACTAATTGTTTACAAGAAATTTTATAGGTTTTTTTTTCAGTTTAGCGAGTTTTTATTAACTTTATCTTTTATCTGAGTCTAAATTTTGACAGGTTTCATTTTTTCACGAAAGCTTTAGTTAATGCAAAAAGTCTTTTAAGTTTATAGCTATTGCTTTCTTTGACTTGTGCGCTGTCCCTTTTTAAAGACTATTAGTTATTTTTTAAATTTTGCTAGTATTTTTAAGTATTGCTGTCTTATCCCTCAATCTCATTAATGACAGGTCTCATCGATTGCCAATGAGGATTAAACTGCTTGCAGTAACTTTATCAGCTGGCAACTATTGCCTTCTCTGAGTTTTACACTATTTGCCTTCTAAAAGTTTTAGCGTGTTTATTTGCGGAAGTTTGTTTGATTTTTTGTTGTATCATTGAATATCATTAGTGACGGATTTCATTGAAATTATTGTCATTATAGGTTGCTAATGAGAAATAAGTCAAAAGAATTTTTGTTAGAGTCCATAGATATCAGTTGTTTGTTTTGATCCTGTCTTATCCTGTCATCAAAAGTTATTTTTTTTGAGGCTTGATTGTTTTTGTTGTTCTTGAGGACTTCTTGCTTAGTCTCAATAGTACCAAAACTATCATACCCATCTATGAGTGCAGAAAGAGTGGTGGCAAAAGACGAAATACTACATACTTGAAGTGTCGAAAAATTTTGTATTTTATGGTGCTGGTGAACATCATTTTTGTTTTTTGTTAAAGCCAATCCTTAAAAGTTTGCTTGCATTCACGAATATGCATATCATATCTGATGCCCACTTCTGTAGCTTTATTTTGCTAATATTGACACTTCTGTTCTAAAGTGATATCAGTTGTTTTACAATACAAAGTATTCGGTTTGTATTCGTGCGCTGGTTTTAAGATCTGTTCAGACTTTTTTCGGCCTTTTCAACTGTGGGAAGTCAATTTTAAGCGGTGAATTTAATCACGCTGAAGTAGTAAAGGGAGCGAAAAATTAGTAGTTTTGATGCTCTATTTTTCAGTCTGCCTTGTCAAAGGAGAAGTTGGTGTTTGAACAAGTTCTCTGTTTTTGAGGGAATTTTTTTTTCGCGTGCGTCGGTTTGACTTTGTTCAGTTTTTCTTCTCTTGAGAGCTATCAGCATATTAAAGTTATAATCTAAATGCGATTACTAGCAGTTGCATGATTTCTTCAACGGGCATCCAATGCTTTTTCTGACTAAATCTCTTTGTGCTCAAATTTTTAATTTTTGAGTTTTTCCGAGTATTTGTTGTACCTTTTGTCGTCTTATCATTTAATCTCATTAGGGACAGGCCTCATAAGTTTGGCTCCATGAGGTTGGCTCCAACTTATAGCTGACGGTTTTCATTGACTGACATACCGTTTATTTTCAAAATTTTCAAGTGAATTTGTGAATGTTGCCTTCATTGGTAGTTCTACGGTCCCTTTTTTCAATAATTAGAACTGCTAAAAGTTTTTATATTGCTTCTAAATTTTCATGGTTTGTGGTGATTAATGGTATGTGCGTAGAGTCAATATTTTTGAAGTGTTGTTATTATCAGTGGTTCTTAATGTCTATTTTTCTAATACCAATATTATTCTAAATTAGGTAATTGTTTTGATGTTTTATTTATTTCTGCGCATATAGTCATTGGCTTTTTTTGACGTCTTATTTTGTTCTTTTTCTTTGAATTGTAACTCAGGACGTCCTGCTATGTTTTATTTATCTTAAATACAGTTGAGTTAAGGAGCCAAACTACTTGTGAGAACGTGGACACGCGAGGGTCCTTTTCAAGTCGTAATTGCAAAATCTGAGTGCTGTTGCAAACTTGTGTACGAGTTCTGCCTATTTTTATTTCGCGTAGTGAATTAGAGGTCAAATTTCCACATTGCAGGATGGCTGTTACCGCCATCTAATTGTCTGGAGAATTGGAAAGCCAACATTTTTTGTGTCAATCTGAGCCGTCCTTTTGTTAATGTTTTGTTGCCTGCACATATATGCTAACAGGATGTTCAAATGTGTAAGTGTAATTAAGTTTTGGACTTGATCTATTAGTTAAATTAAGAAAGTCGTCTATCGAAGATCACTTTTGAGTGACCATTGAAGAAATCATATTTTTGAAAACGGTATCTTTGACAGAGATCAGTCACTGAAAGTTAACCAATTTTTTCTTCAATTCACAGAGGTAACATCTTTTAGAAGGCTGTATGCGCTAATGTGATGCTGATCGTCTCTTGCCAATTTTGGTGTTGAAAATAACAAAGATCAAAACAATATAACATTGCGAATTCATAAATATTGCGACTCATTTTTTCATTCTGCTATATTTTTTTTATCGCTTTGGAACATTTTTGTATTATATATACGGGAGATTGAACGGTGTATAGCTGAGTGCGTTTTTTTTCTTTGTCGATAGGATTTTTTTCGGTTTAGTATGGTACCTGTAAATATTAATTGTAACTGTTTTGTATGGTACCTTTCTCTACAGCTAAGCTTAATTTTACCAATAGAAATAAGTTCGACAATTTATCTTTCGATAGATTGGTTTGAAAATTCAATTTATAGCTGAGGTTTCCTCAGACGGTTTGCCCAGACGGTTTCGTATCGATTTGATTTTTTGTTGAGCATATGGTAGTTGGCTCACGAATATTACAATCCGCTCATTGCATAATTCTCAGGCAATACTTCTGATGCAATTTTCAGGAGTTATGACGCAAGAGGCGGCCTTCCAGGCCTGTAGGGACGGAGACCTAATGTTCTTGCGGGAATGGCTCGACAACACGGAGGTGGATCCGAATGGGGCTATTGATCAGCACTTGTTCACGCCCTTACATTGGGCATCATGGCACGGACACATGACCTTAGTTGACCTGTTGTTGTCTTCGCCGCATTGTGCGAGAACTGATGTTGTCAATATGGGAGAGGACACACCGCTCCATTGTGCTGCTCAGAATGGGCACACGCACGTGATTAAAAGGCTGTTGAAAGTTGATAAAGCTGGCAGAAAGAATGTCTCGTCGTTTCGGCCCATAAGTGAAGTGAGTGTTCGAGCCATGTTTATTGTGTCATATGATATGGAGCAACATTAATTTTTGATTGCAGTTGCTTTGAGATTTATTTTTGAGACCTCAGAGCATTAAATGAAGCGTTTTTCTCGGTTTTTCGTTACTGGGGAAGGCATCGTCTATACCTAGCGTTTTGCTGTAAACTCGTAGATCTAATTATTGCGTTTAGGGTATGTTCCACATAATTTTTTCTTCAAGTAATAAACATCGTTCTTGTCTCTCTGAAGCGACTTTTTAAACTATTATTGACGTCACCTGAGAAGTTTGTCGGCGTTAGTCGGATATTTGATTATGCCACGGATCTTTTTGGTTACTTTTTACGTCTATAGCTGGAAAACTCATAGTGGGGGAATGTTTTCTATTCACACCTAACGCAACTTGCTGTATTTTAATTTTCACTATATAATTATAAGCATTATAATAACACATTTGCAATGAATGTCCATAAAGGCAGTTGCAGTTTGGCTTGAAATGAATTCATGTAAAAATTTGCAGGTAGATATTAGTTCTCTGTTTAGGTGAATGCAATGAATAGACACGGCAACACTCCTCTACATTATGCATCTTTTTGGGGCTTCAAAGAGGCAGCCCTGGAGCTGATCAATCTGGGTGCCAATGTGTCCCTGTGCAACAGACAGAACATGACTCCCCTGGATGTTGCCAAGGGCAAGTCAACAGGCGTGCTGGCTAGGGAGTTGAGAGAAGCGGCTGAGAATACTGGACAGCAAGTGACGAGGATACCATTCGAAACAGCATTCGAAGAAGTCTCCACTCGCATTAGAACTGTCAGACCTCGTAAGTCTCTCTTTGTATGCTCTCGTAGTTTAATTTGCATAACTTATTAGTCTGAATCACTTAACTGTAGTTCATTTCTGCTGTTGATTCACCTCTGCTAAGTTATTCAATGACTGCTGTCATATGTCCTACTAGCTCTATTAGAAATTTTCGTCCTAAACATTATTGACGGGTATTGTCACTGATGGCTTCAGATGATTGCATAGACGAGGCCAAAGCTTGCGGTGAGTTTTAATAATTGTTTCAAACAGATTTAATCGGATTTCATATTGAATTGAAATTGGCACGTCAATCAGGTCAAAATCGCGACACTGAGTTATTCCTGTTTTTATTCCAATAAATCTTAATCAGCTATAAGTAATATAAGTAATACAAGTAAGTTGTAAAGCCAATGAATTAAAGGGACAAATTAACAGTACTGGACCATCCGGAGCTTGGTAAACTCTCTTAAATGAGGCGCGCTTAAAGTTACATCAAGCAATTTTCCAACGCATTTTTTTTTGAAGAGAGTAATGACAATGTATAATAAATCTTAAGGGCATTCTGAACTTGTTGGTAATAAGCCTATTTTTCACACCATGTAATTAATATTTGTGCTATACCATTCCTGCTATTTTAGGAGATGGAACAATGCGACGTTTCGGCATCTCTAGTGACAAAATCTCATTGGACGAGGTACAGAATTTGCATGCAGCCCCACAGGGAATGGTGAGTCACTTGTGGAGAGAGTTGTTGCATGGAGTCATCCCGGGTGGGACAAAAGTGGTAGCCACTCGGGTGGTCAGGCCTGTGACTGCAGACCCAAAGCGCGTGTCGCGGGACTTCGACGCTGAATGCAAGAAACTCAAGTTAGTTCAACCTCACCAAATATGTTTAAACATACTTTTTAACAAACTTAAAAAACAAGAATTGAGCCAAGCATATATACATCAATTTAATTTCATTCCTTTGTGGTGGGGGGCTTTTTATCTGTTCACACACACACATATTTTCATGATTTTTTTAATGTCAAATTCAAGTGATGATTTTGGTCGGGCCAAAACAGGAATTGGAGCGCAAAAGCAAGTGGTATTGCAGCGTGAAATTCTTTAACTCTTAATTCAAAAAAGAGTGAGAAAACGGTGTTTGGACAAAAATTTGCTCGCGTCAATCTAATTTCATTTTTTTACTGTATTGGCGATTTTCGTCTGATATTTTTAATTGCTCTCAAACGAAGTTTGTAGCAATTATATTAGTCCTGTCAGTCTTTTTTTTAATAGCCGCGAAGCGATAGCGGCTATTATTGGGGACATCGTGGTTTTTTTTAATTCGTCGTCTCCATCGATGATTCTTACGACCTGACTTCTTGGAATTGACTTCTTGGAATTGACTTCAGTGACTTCTATTGCTTTGCAGTTAAAATTTGTGTACGTGACGTCGTTTCTGCTTTTAGGTCAATTGCGTGACTTGCCTCACTCAAAAATATGACTTCTGAACTCACTTATGGAACTTTAATTTTTTATGAAGATTTACTAGTTAATAGTGTGCATCTAAGTAGTGCCAATATTATATGCCCTAATTTGTGATTATTAGTCTTGATTTTTTGATTTCGAATATCAATTTGTAATAGCTCTTTAAGGGCGTTTTCCTTATAGAACGTATGTGTCAAAAATTGACAGTCCGAAGCTAACCCGAAAAGTCTAGTGGTCTATTGAAGGACTGGTGGTCGATCTGTCTATCTTATTTCTCTAGGTGTTTCAATTCATGGAGGGCCACGAGCGTCTGTCGCGGCTATTTTCCGGCAATCTGCCGGCTATGTTATGCGATTTTTCGCTTGACCGATTTTTCGTCTGACGCTTTTGACTTTTCGTCCTCAAAAACGGGAAAAATAGGTAGCGCCCAGCGGGCATTAAGTGCTCTTAGAGCCTTTCAGATCTGTTTCAGCTCAAACTGCATTGGAGGCTTATACTTATGGTGTGAAGGGCGGTTCTTAGAGGTTGAAGACCCCCCCCCGTGGATACTGGAAACTGACGAACCACCGATCTTAGAGGTTGAAGACCCCCTCCCCGCACCCATTGTTGACCCCCCTCACCTCACTATTACCCCCCCCCCCCCCCCACCGCGCTGTTGCTTCTCGACTGTTGCCAAACCCATCAACACCCCGGTGACCTCCCCTCTCCCCCCCTCTTTCAAAATTTATTGTCATTATCGAAGTTTTTCCAGCCCCAGGATGCAGGAAAGCTCCTATAGGTTTACATGATATGTTACTGAAAAACTTTTATTGGCCTTGGAATAGTTTTCAACTTTTTGATATCACAAATTTTATCGATTTTTTTTATAAAACTTTTTTTCTAGTTTTTTGAAAATTTTTGTCATTTTATAGGTTTATCTAGCCTCAAGAGCGAAGGAACCTCCTCTAGTGTTTAATAATAATTTACTGTATAGTTTGTCGCTGCATTGGAGTGCTTCAAAGATTTTAGCATCACTAGTTTTAGCATTTTGTTGAAAAATTTTTGGCAATCTTCATGCTTTTTGAAATTGCTTCCTTTTTTAGGTTTTTCTGGCCTCAAGGGGCAAGAAACCTCTAGGTTTTGGTAATAGGTTACTGCATAGTTTCCAGATGCAATATTTTGTTTTTCAACATATTAATATCACGAATTCGAGCAATTTTTTTAAATCTTATGCATTTTTTCAAGTTTTTTAAAATATTTTCTGATTTTTTTTCGTGCACCATGAACCCTCTTCGAGGTTTGATAGTAAGCTGCTGCTTAGTTTCCAGAGTTAATGGAATGGTTATCCTTACGTTAATGACTCGAATTTTTGCAATTTTTCGACAAAATTCAATTTGAAAAAAAAATTTTGAAAAATTATTATCATGTTCCAAGTGATGGATCTTTATGGGCCAGCAAAACTGTTTGAGGCTTGAAATAAGGATACTGGATAGTCTCTTGAGACAAAGGAATGATGTTCTTAGGATAATACTAACACGAGTTTTCGCAAGATTTTGTTGAATTTTGCTGTTGTTATTATAATTTTTGAATATTTTTGTCCTTTTCTGAGTTTAACGATCATTACTGGCCAACGAAGCTTTTTAAGTTTAGCAGATGGGCTACATGACAAAAATCCAGAGTCGAAATTTTTCTTCACTGCGATATGTGTAAACTTTTCTTCTGAATTTTGCACTTTCAGTTTTTTTTTATATGATTTAGTTACTAACAAGGCTAGAAAACTTGAGGTTGTAGTGTCGAATCTCATCATGGAAAAAATTCCTAGTTCCCTCTCTCTCTCTGTGTTGGTTGGCGTTTCTTTCCTTCTCTTTCTCCTTCAAGTTTTATCTCTCTCTCTCTCTCTCTCCTTAACTCTTTTGTTTGATGCCGCACTTCAGCGGCTGTTATGTGGCGTGATGTCATCGTCTATTACCCTAAGCTCACGCCCCTTCAATCTAGGTAAAGCTAACCTCACTAAAGAGTGGCTAGGTACTGACAAAGCCAACCGCTGGCCGGTCGTTTGAGAGCAATTCCTCCGACGTTAGTTGATTTTTTGTTGTGTAATTGATTTTTTATATGGTTTTGGCAAGCCACTCTCATAGTCCCTTCTGAGTCTAGTTTTTTGTTTAGTCGACGAATCTTCTTTCAATTGTAGGCCAGGACTTGTCCTGATATGTTTTTTATTTCGTCGTCAAGAGTTTTGTTACAACCAAATGACGTCACTATCACTTCAAATCTTGTTCATTCAAGCAAGCGATTTCGACTGAATTTCGTGCGTGACTTTATTTTTCACTTCCATTGGAGCGAGTTGTTTTCATTGCGTGATTAAATTTTTAGTCGCATGTGATTAACATACCTCTCAAAGATAAATTTTCTTTAAAGGCTAAAATATAAAATGGAAGGTTGTTTGAGAGCAGCTAATGGAAGCAGCAATGAGGTATTAATCCCCTGGTTTTTACGATTCGAAGAATTTGAATATTATTGGGGACCTTTTTATCTGTTCACACACACACACACATTTTCATGATTTTTGATGTCAAATTCAAGTGATGATTTTGGTCGGGCCAAAACAGGAACTGGAGCGAAAAAGCAAGTTGTATTGCAGCGTGAAATTCTTTCACTCTTAATCGTAAAAACCAGCAATAATCGTATAACGTCAGCAATTAATAAATTGAAGAGAATTGAAGAGACTCTTTTTCGGTATGTTATTATCGTTTTGCAACTGTAGATCTTACAAACCTTTTGCGGCTAGCTTCTCAATCTGTCATCACTTTTATAGTGATAAAATAGACTTGATTTAGATTTATGTGTTTTGGGAGTTTTGTTTCTGAAAATTTGTTTTCACTGTTTTCTATAGGTCTTCTTACGAGTAATTATGCAAGACTATTTCTTTACAATTCAGTGCGTACTGTTCGTTTTGTCGACAGAAATTCTTTGCAATCTTAATTTGTCCCAGTTTTTTTCGTTGTGCATTTTTTTACTACTGAATGGTGAACAAAAGAGCTTGAGATTATTTCTTGCTGCTAATTCACTCTTGCTTCATTACTTTTATTTGTGTGACGTTATTTTGGGGACAAATTTTCCTGATCCAACTTATTTGGGGAGGGGGGACTAACTGCTAATTTTTTTCAGTCAATTGTGACCGATCGATATAATTGACGTATAAAACATGCGTGGTGTCAATAGAATGGTCGTCGAGTTTTGAAAAGAAATTGAAAAGAATTCTTCTATTTTCGTCTTTTTCGAGGAGTTATCCAAGTTAAACTGTTTTGGGAACGAACATCCGTGATTTTGCCGTATATTTTATCACTTTCAGCGTAGTTTTTGACCAATGTTACACGTTTTTCCCATTTATGTTAATATTTGCAGTTTTATGTTTTATTAACCGTTTGACCCAATAGCGAAGCTCTTATTAGTCTCCATCGTGTTTTGTGTCATCGAGAGGATTTAGGTTATATTAGAGAGTCATATTTTTAGAGAAATTCTTTTGACTGTTTAACATAAATGAGAGGTGAAATTGAAGCAGTGTTTTTGCTAACGACAGAATAGTGAAGTGAGCAAAAGAATGTTTTGTTTAAAACTTTTTCAATTTGTATGAAAAGTGGAGAGAGAAGTTTTGTTTGAACAATTTTGGATTTTGAAAAAAATTCAAGTGAAAAAATTGAATGCATTTTTTGCTTTTTCTCTTTTGATTTTCTACTGCATTTGTTCTAATGGCGCCAAAAGGTTATTGTTTGAATCGATCATTGGACTGCAAGTAATTTTCTGAAATAATTGTTTGATAGTATTCGCCGTATTCTTTATCTGGTCCCTTAGTTTCATTTAAAGACATTACGTTGACCGTCTATAAAATTATGAGTGAACCTATGTAATGGTTTCGAGCAGCTTATTTGTTATGGTTTTGACATCAGGGTATCGAAGAGGTTTGGAATGGTTAAATTTTACTATCTTTTTTATGAGTGTAGAATATAGGACAACTGGGGTGTATTTTTATTTTTTGCTTCTGTTGTTCTTTTTGCGTGTCAATAAATTTCATTTTTGAAAGACCACTATGCTTTTCTGCGAGGCAAACCTGAATTTAAAAAATGTTGGTTAAATACTGAAAACATATTTTTATGTCTTCTGTGAATTGTATTATTACTTGGCCTGTTTTTCTAATAGCTCCGAAGCGATAGCTGAGTCTATTACTGGCCCTGGTTTTTACTATTCAAAGAACTTGAATTGTATTGGGGCGCTGTCTTTTTTTAGATCTGTTCACACATTTTCATGATTTTTGATTAATTACACATTAATTACACATTGTCTTTTTTTAAGATCTGTTCACACATTTTCATGATTTTTGATTAATCACACATTAATTAGAGATCGTATTGACGGGTTAACTCCGGTAAACTCCCTAATTAGTTCTGATATCAATCTGACGTGGGGAGCTCGTGAAGCCTACAATTTAAGAATCAGGATTGAGATCTGCTGTTGAATGCAATTGTTTTTTTGTAAAATTTTTTCTAGCAAAAATTAACTGTCAGTTTATCTTGTTAATAGCCGCGAAGCGATAGCGGCTATTATTTGGCAATAGTGGTTTTTTTTACAATTCAAAGAATTTGAATTGTATTGGGGTGCTGTCTTTTTTTAAGATCTGTTCACACATTTTCATGATTTTGATCACGCCGAAACAGGAAGTGGAGCGAAAAAGCGAGTGGTTTTGTGGCGTGAAATTTTTTTGCTTAAATTTAAAGTAGAGTGAGAAAACGGTGTTTGAACAAAAATTCGATTTCTTGCTAGTGGTTTTTTTGTTCACATGCGGCAATTTCACTTTGATTTCTACTGTTTTTTTTTTCGATTTTTTGGATCGGATTTTTTTCTAAATTGTTTTCCTAATCCATTCATAGTCCGTTCTAGGTCTATTTTTCTGTTTAGTCCATGAAAATTCTTTGAATTTAACGTCAGGACTTCAGGACTTGTCGTGCTATGTTTTTTATTTCGTCAAGATTTTTGTTATGATCATGACGTAAAATTTTTGAAAATCTGTTTTTTGTTCATTAGTTCTCGTGATTTTGACTAAAATGCTTGGGTGACGTCATTTTCATTCTTAGTGGAGCCAGTTTTTTGTTCATTCACGTGATTAATTTTTTTGGTCACGCGTGACTTACCTCACTCTAAAAAATGACTTCCTCCCTCTCAAATTGACTTTTCTTTTCTTTAATTCAAAGAGATAAGATCAAGTGATTGTATATCACTCTATTTGAAGGTTATTTCGAGAAGCTGATAGAAACAGCAATAAGTTCGGCAGTTTCCTAATAAAAAATAGCATCTCAGCTCTTAATGAAAA
Organism: Convolutriloba macropyga; assembly: GCF_964194025.1. Taxonomy (NCBI): domain Eukaryota; kingdom Metazoa; phylum Xenacoelomorpha; order Acoela; family Convolutidae; genus Convolutriloba; species Convolutriloba macropyga. Next base: position 70,946,618 of record NC_134469.1, on the reverse strand, counting down.
GAATGTATTTTTTGGTCTTTTTATTTTCTTTTTGAGACTGCAGATCTACAGAGCTATTGCGGCTATTTTTTGGCAATCTGACAGCTAGGTGTTTTCTTTTTGTTGTATTATTTTTTACTCTGATCCTGAAAGTACTACATTTTACATCCTTATATTCCGAAGAAAACGGAGTTTTCCTTTGTCTCATTCTTTTCTATTTCTTTGCGCGTTTATTTTTGCCGCATATGTTTTGATTATTATCGAAAGCTGAAGTTATTAGACTCCTCATTTCGTTGGAATTTATTAGTGATCCTTTACTTGTGTCTTTTTCTTATCTGTTGCCTTCCTCGATTTTAAATAAGACTATCGGTTCACGTTGTTATCTCTTTTTTTAGTGCACTTAGTAAATCTTATTTGAGAAAGCAAACTCTAAATAGATAATGTTGAACCAAGCTGGATAATCATAAAGCTTTGTTTCCTGAAGAACTGCAATGTCTGAATTATCGATTGTGAATTGGATAAAATTTGAATCCAGAATTTCATTTTTGTTTGTGAAAATTTAGGTTTTTAATTGACGAAATCGTTGTTTTTTCTCAAGAAATTGTCGTTTTGTTGATATCTTCCTGCAAATGAATGGGAAATGTGTTTCTCAGTTCAAATTTAGTTCATTCTAGTGAAACACCAGAATTTTTTTACCGGAATTGGAAGTGTTTCTTAAATTACCCGTTGGATGTCTAACCGGACAAAATTTAAAGAACTGGCAAAATTACTCAAAAGATTCTATGAAGTTAATATTTAAAACTGATCGATGAGGTTCTGCAAGAAACGAATGCGCACAAATAGCATCAAAATGAATTAAATCTTAGTCATGCTCGTCTAATTTATCGTAAAATATCTGTGTTTGCTTGCGTGCGTGCGGGGCATGTAAATACTGCTAAATTGTGTTCTTAATTAGAGATCGTATTGACGGGTTAACTCCGGGTAAACTCCCTAATTAGTTCTGATATCAATCTGACGTGGGGAGCTCGTGAAGCCTACAATTTAAGAATCAGGATTGAGATCTGCTGTTGAATGCAATTGTTTTTTTTGTAAAATTTTTTCTAGCAAAAATTAACTGTGAGTTTATCTTGTTAATAGCCGCGAAGCCATAGCGGCTATTATTTGGCAATAGTGGTTTTTTTACAATTCAAAGAATTTGAATTGTATTGGGGTGCTGTCTTTTTTTAAGATCTGTTCACACATTTTCATGATTTTTGATCACGCCGAAACAGGAAGTGGAGCGAAAAAGCGAGTGGTTTTGTGGCGTGAAATTTTTTTGCTTAAATTTAAAGTAGAGTGAGAAAACGGTGTTTGAACAAAAATTCGATGTCTTGCTAGAGGTTTTTTTGTTCACATGCGGCAATTTCACTTTGATTTCTACTGTTTTTTTTTCATTTTTTTGGATCGGATTTTTTTCTAAATTGTTTTCCTAATCCATTCATAGTCTGTTCTAGGTCTATTTTTCTGTTTAGTCCATGAAAATTCTTTGAATTTTTCGTCAGGACTTGTCGTGCTATGTTTTTTATTTCGTCAAGATTTTTGTTATGATCATGACGTAAAATTTTTGAAAATCTGTTTGTTCATTCGTTCTCGTGATTTTGACTAAAATGCTTGGGTGACGTCATTTTTCATTCTTAGTGGAGCCAGTTTTTTGTTCATTCACGTGATTAATTTTTTTGGTCTCACGTGACTTACCTCACTCTCAAAAATGACTTCCTCCCTCTCAAATTGACTTTTTTTTCTTTAATTCAGAGAGATAAGATCAAGTGATTGTATATCACTCTATTTGAAGGTTATTTCGAGAAGCTGATAGAAACAGCAATAAGTTCGGCAGTTTCCTAATAAAAAAATAGCATCTCAGCTCTTAATGAAAAGAATGTATTTTTTTGGTCTTTTTATTTTCTTTTTAAGAGTGCAGATCTACAGAGCTATTGCGGCTATTTTTTGGCAATCTGACAGCTAGGTGTTTTCTTTTTGTTGTATTATTGTTTACTCGGATCCTGAAAGTACTACATTTTACATCTTTATATTCCGAAGAAATTGGAGTTTTCCTTTGTCTCATTCTTTTCTATTTCTTTGCGCGTTTATTTTTGCCGCATATGTTTTGATTATTATCGAAAACTGAAGTTATTAGACTCCTCATTTCGTTGGAATTTATTAGTGATCCTTTACTTGTCTCTTTTTCTTATCTGTTGCCTTCCTCGATTTTAAATAAGACTATCGGTTCACGTTGTTATCTCTTTTTTTAGTGCACTTAGTAAATCCTATTTGAGAAAGCAAACTCTAAATAGATAATGTTGAACCAAGCTGGATAATCATAAAGCTTTGTTTCCTGAAGAACTGCAATGTCTGAATTATCGATTGTGAATTGGATAAAATTTGAATTCAGAATTTCATTTTTGTTTGTGAAAATTTAGGTTTTTAATTGACGAAATCGTTGTTTTTTCTCAAGAAATTGTCGTTTTGTTGATATCTTCCTGCAAATGAATGGGAAATGTGTTTCTCAGTTCAAATTTAGTTCATTCTAGTGAAAAACCAGAATTTTTTTACCGGAATTGGAAGTGTTTCTTAAATTACCCGTTGGATGTCTAACCGGACAAAATTTAAAGAACTGGCAAAATTACTCAAAAGATTCTATGAAGTTAATATTTAAAACTGATCGATGAGGTTCTGCAAGAAACGAATGCGCACAAATAGCATCAAAATGAATTAAATCTTAGTCATGCTCGTCTAATTTATCGTAAAATGTCTGTGTTTGCTTGCGTGCGTGCGGGGCATGTAAATACTGCTAAATTGTGTTCTTAATTAGAGATCGTATTGACGGGTTAACTCCGGGTAAACTCCCTAATTAGTTCTGATATCAATATGACGTGGGGAGCTCGTGAAGCCTACAATTTAAGAATCAGGATTGAGATCTGCTGTTGAATGCAATTGTTTTTGTAAAAATTTTTTCTAGCAAAAATTAACTGTCAGTTTATCTTGTTAATAGCCGCGAAGCGATAGCGGCTATTATTGGGACATAGTGGTTTTTATACAATTCAAAGAATTTGAATTGTATTGAGGTGCTGTCTTTTTTTACGATCTGTTCACACATTTTCATGATTTTTGATCACGCCGAAACAGGAAGTGGAGCGAAAAAGCGAGTGGTTTTGTGGCGTGAATTTTTTTTGCTTAAATTTAAAGTAGAGTGAGAAACCGGTGTTTGAACAAAAATTGGATTTCTTGCTAGTGGTTTTTTTGTTCACATGCGGCAATTTCACTTTGATTTCTACTGTTTTTTTTTCAATTTTTTGGATCGGATTTTTTTCTAAATTGTTTTCCTAATCCATTCATAGTCCGTTCTAGGTCTATTTTTCTGTTTAGTCCATGAAAATTCTTTGAATTTTACGTCAGGACTTGTGCTCTGTTTTTTATTTCGTCAAGATTTTTGTTATGATCATGACGTAAAATTTTTGAAAATCTGTTTTTTGTTCATTCGTTCTCGTGATTTTGACTAAAATGCTTGGGTGACGTCATTTTTCATTCTTAGTGGAGCCAGTTTTTTGTTCATTCACGTGATTAATTTTTTTGGTCACACGTGACTTACCTCACTCTCAAAAATGACTTCCTCCCTCTCAAATTGACTTTTTTCTTTAATTCAAAGAGATAAGATCAAGTGATTGTATATCACTCTATTTGAAGGTTATTTCGAGAAGCTGATAGAAACAGCAATAAGTTCGGCAGTTTCCTAATAAAAAAATAGGATCTCAGCTCTTAATGAAAAGAATGTATTTTTTTGGTCTTTTTATTTTCTTTTTGAGAGTGCAGATCTACAGAGCTATTGCGGCTATTTTTTGGCAATCTGACAGCTAGGTGTTTTCTTTTTGTTGTATTATTGTTTACTCGGATCCTGAAAGTACTACATTTTACATCTTTATATTCCGAAGAAATTGGAGTTTTCCTTTGTCTCATTCTTTTCTATTTCTTTGCGCGTTTATTTTTGCCGCATATGTTTTGATTATTATCGAAAACTGAAGTTATTAGACTCCTCATTTCGTTGGAATTTATTAGTGATCCTTTACTTGTCTCTTTTTCTTATCTGTTGCCTTCCTCGATTTTAAATAAGACTATCGGTTCACGTTGTTATCTCTTTTTTTAGTGCACTTAGTAAATCCTATTTGAGAAAGCAAACTCTAAATAGATAATGTTGAACCAAGCTGGATAATCATAAAGCTTTGTTTCCTGAAGAACTGCAATGTCTGAATTATCGATTGTGAATTGGATAAAATTTGAATTCAGAATTTCATTTTTGTTTGTGAAAATTTAGGTTTTTAATTGACGAAATCGTTGTTTTTTCTCAAGAAATTGTCGTTTTGTTGATATCTTCCTGCAAATGAATGGGAAATGTGTTTCTCAGTTCAAATTTAGTTCATTCTAGTGAAAAACCAGAATTTTTTTTACCGGAATTGGAAGTGTTTCTTAAATTACCCGTTGGATGTCTAACCGGACAAAATTTAAAGAACTGGCAAAATTACTCAAAAGATTCTATGAAGTTATTATTTAAAACTGATCGATGAGGTTCTGCAAGAAACGAATGCGCACAAATAGCATCAAAATGAATTAAATCTTAGTCATGCTCGTCTAATTTATCGTAAAATGTCTGTGTTTGCTTGCGTGCGTGCGGGGCATGTAAATACTGCTAAATTGTGTTCTTAATTAGAGATCGTATTGACGGGTTAACTCCGGGTAAACTCCCTAATTAGTTCTGATATCAATATGACGTGGGGAGCTCGTGAAGCCTACAATTTAAGAATCAGGATTGAGATCTGCTGTTGAATGCAATTGTTTTTGTAAAAATTTTTTCTAGCAAAAATTAACTGTCAGTTTATCTTGTTAATAGCCGCGAAGCGATAGCGGCTATTATTGGGACATAGTGGTTTTTTTACAATTCAAAGAATTTGAATTGTATTGAGGTGCTGTCTTTTTTTACGATCTGTTCACACATTTTCATGATTTTTGATCACGCCGAAACAGGAAGTGGAGCGAAAAAGCGAGTGGTTTTGTGGCGTGAATTTTTTTTGCTTAAATTTAAAGTAGAGTGAGAAACCGGTGTTTGAACAAAAATTGGATTTCTTGCTAGTGGTTTTTTTGTTCACATGCGGCAATTTCACTTTGATTTCTACTGTTTTTTTTTTTCAATTTTTTGGATCGGATTTTTTTCTAAATTGTTTTCCTAATCCATTCATAGTCCGTTCTAGGTCTATTTTTCTGTTTAGTCCATGAAAATTCTTTGAATTTTACGTCAGGACTTGTCGTGCTCTGTTTTTTATTTCGTCAAGATTTTTGTTATGATCATGACGTAAAATTTTTGAAAATCTGTTTTTTGTTCATTCGTTCTCGTGATTTTGACTAAAATGCTTGGGTGACGTCATTTTTCATTCTTAGTGGAGCCAGTTTTTTGTTCATTCACGTGATTAATTTTTTTGGTCACACGTGACTTACCTCACTCTCAAAAATGACTTCCTCCCTCTCAAATTGACTTTTTTTTCTTTAATTCAAAGAGATAAGATCAAGTGATTGTATATCACTCTATTTGAAGGTTATTTCGAGAGCGGAGCAATAAGTTCGGCAGTTTCCTAATAAAAAAATAGCATCTCAGCTCTTAATGAAAAGAATGTATTTTTTGGTCTTTTTATTTTCTTTTTGAGACTGCAGATCTACAGAGCTATTGCGGCTATTTTTTGGCAATCTGACAGCTAGGTGTTTTCTTTTTGTTGTATTATTTTTTACTCTGATCCTGAAAGTACTACATTTTACATCCTTATATTCCGAAGAAAACGGAGTTTTCCTTTGTCTCATTCTTTTCTATTTCTTTGCGCGTTTATTTTTGCCGCATATGTTTTGATTATTATCGAAAGCTGAAGTTATTAGACTCCTCATTTCGTTGGAATTTATTAGTGATCCTTTACTTGTGTCTTTTTCTTATCTGTTGCCTTCCTCGATTTTAAATAAGACTATCGGTTCACGTTGTTATCTCTTTTTTTTAGTGCACTTAGTAAATCCTATTTGAGAAAGCAAATTCTAAATAGATAATGTTGAACCAAGCTGGATAATCATAAAGCTTTGTTTACTGAAGAACTGCAATGTCTGAATTATCGATTGTGAATTGGATAAAATTTGAATCCAGAATTTCATTTTTGTTTGTGAAAATTTAGGTTTTTAATTGACGAAATCGTTGTTTTTTCTCAAGAAATTGTCGTTTTGTTGATATCTTCCTGCAAATGAATGGGAAATGTGTTTCTCAGTTCAAATTTAGTTCATTCTAGTGAAAAACCAGAATTTTTTTTACCGGAATTGGAAGTGTTTCTTAAATTACCCGTTGGATGTCTAACCGGACAAAATTTAAAGAACTGGCAATTACTCAAAAGATTCTATGAAGTTAATAGTTAAAACTGATCGATGAGGTTCTGCAAGAAACGAATTTGCACAAATAGCATCAAAATGAATTAAATCTTAGTCATGCTCGTCGAATTTATCGTAAAATGTCTGTGTTTGCTTGCGTGCGTGCGGGGCATGTCAATACTGCTAAATTGTGTTCTTAATTAGAGATCGTATTGACGGGTTAACTCCGGGTAAACTCCCTAATTTGTTCTGATATCAATCTGACGTGGGGAGCTCGTGAAGCCTACAATTTAAGAATCAGGATTGAGATCTGCTGTTGAATGCAATTGTTTTTTTTTGTAAAATTTTTTCTAGCAAAAATTAACTGTCAGTTTATCTTGTTAATAGCCGCGAAGCGATAGCGGCTATTATTTGGCAATAGTGGTTTTTTTACAATTCAGAGAATTTGAATTGTATTGGGGTGCTGTCTTTTTTTAAGATCTGTTCACACATTTTTATGATTTTTGATCACGCCGAAACAGGAAGTGGAGCGAAAAAGCGAGTGGTTTTGTGGCGTGAATTTTTTTTGCTTAAATTTAAAGTAGAGTGAGAAAACGGTGTTTGAACAAAAATTCGATGTCTTGCTAGTGGTTTTTTTGTTCACATGCGGCAATTTCACTTTGATTTCTACTGTTTTTTTTTCAATTTTTTGGATCGGATTTTTTTCTAAATTGTTTTCCTAATCCATTCATAGTCCGTTCTAGGTCTATTTTTCTGTTTAGTCCATGAAAATTCTTTGAATTTTACGTCAGGACTTGTCGTGCTATGTTTTTTATTTCGTCAAGATTTTTGTTATGATCATGACGTAAAATTTTTGAAAATCTGTTTTTTGTTCATTCGTTCTCGTGATTTTGACTAAAATGCTTGGGTGACTCATTTTTCATTCTTAGTGGAGCCAGTTTTTTGTTCATTCACGTGATTAATTTTTTTGGTCACACGTGACTTACCTCACTCTCAAAAATGACTTCCTCCCTCTCAAATTGACTTTTTTCTTTAATTCAAAGAGATAAGATCAAGTGATTGTATATCACTCTATTTGAAGGTTATTTCGAGAAGCTGATAGAAACAGCAATAAGTTCGGCAGTTTCCTAATAAAAAAATAGGATCTCAGCTCTTAATGAAAAGAATGTATTTTTTTGGTCTTTTTATTTTCTTTTTGAGAGTGCAGATCTACAGAGCTATTGCGGCTATTTTTTGGCAATCTGACAGCTAGGTGTTTTCTTTTTGTTGTATTATTTTTTACTCTGATCCTGAAAGTACTACATTTTACATTTTTATATTCCGAAGAAATTGGAGTTTTCCTTTGTCTCATTCTTTTCTATTTCTTTGCGCGTTTATTTTTGCCGCATATGTTTTGATTATTATCGAAAACTGAAGTTATTAGACTCCTCATTTCGTTGGAATTTATTAGTGATCCTTTACTTGTGTCTTTTTCTTATCTGTTGCCTTCCTCGATTTTAAATAAGACTATCGGTTCACGTTGTTATCTCTTTTTTTAGTGCACTTAGTAAATCCTATTTGAGAAAGCAAACTCTAAATAGATAATGTTGAACCAAGCTGGATAATCATAAAGCTTTATTTCCTGAAGAACTGCAATGTCTGAATTATCGATTGTGAATTGGATAAAATTTGAATTCAGAATTTCATTTTTGTTTGTGAAAATTTAGGTTTTTAATTGACGAAATCGTTGTTTTTTCTCAAGAAATTGTCGTTTTGTTGATATCTTCCTGCAAATGAATGGGAAATGTGTTTCTCAGTTCAAATTTAGTTCATTCTAGTGAAAAACCAGAATTTTTTTACCGGAATTGGAAGTGTTTCTTAAATTACCCGTTGGATGTCTAACCGGACAAAATTTAAAGAACTGGCAAAATTACTCAAAAGATTCTATGAAGTTAATATTTAAAACTGATCGATGAGGTTCTGCAAGAAACGAATGCGCACAAATAGCATCAAAATGAATTAAATCTTAGTCATGCTCGTCGAATTTATCGTAAAATGTCTGTGTTTGCTTGCGTGCGTGCGGGGCATGTAAATACTGCTAAATTGTGTTCTTAATTAGAGATCGTATTGACGGTTTAACTCCCGGTAAACTCCCTAATTAGTTCTAATATCAATCTGGAATGGGGAGCTCGTGAAGCCTAAAATTTAAGAATTAGGATTCAGATCTGCTGTTGAAAGCAATTGTTTTTTTTGTAAAATTTTTTCTAGCAAAAATTAACTGTCAGTTTAGCTTGTTAATAGCCGCGAAGCGATAGCGGCTATTATTGGGACATAGTGTTTTTTTTTACAATTCAAAGAATTTGAATTGTATTGGGGTGCTGTCTTTTTTTAAGATCTGTTCACACATTTTCATGATTTTTGATCACGCCGATACATGAAGTGGAGCGAAAAAGCGAGTGGTTTTGTGGCGTGAAATTTTTTTGCTTAAAATTAAAGTAGAGTGAGAAAACGGTGTTTTAACAAAAATTCGATTTCTTGCTAGTGGTTTTTTTGTTCACATGCGGCAATTTCACTTTGATTTCTACTGGTTTTTTTCAAATTTTTGGATCGGATTTTTTTCTAAATTGTTTTCCTAATCCATTCATAGTCCGTTCTAGGTTTATTTTTCTGTTTAGTCCATGAAAATCCTTTGAATTTAACGTCAGGACTTCAGGACTTGTCGTGCTATGTTTTTTATTTCGTCAAGATTTTTGTTATGATCATGACGTAAAATTTTTGAAAATTTTTTTTTCATTCGTTCTCGTGGTTTTGACTAAAATGCTTGGGTGACGTCATTTTTCATTCTTAGTGGAGCCAGTTTTTTTGTTCATTCACGTGATTAATTTTTTTGGTCACACGTGACTTACCTCACTCTCAAAAATGACTTCCTCCCTCTGAAATTGACTTTTCTTTTCTTTAATTCAAAGAGATTAGATCAAGTGATTGTATATCACTCTATTTGAAGGTTATTTCGAGAAGCTGATAGAAACAGCAATAACTTCGGCAGTTTCTTAATAAAAAAATAGCATCTCAGCTCTTATTGAAAAGAATGTATTTTTTTGGTCTTTTTATTTTCTTTTTGAGAGTGCAGATCTACAGAGCTATTGTGGCTATTTTTAGGCAATCTGACAGCTAGGTGTTTTCCTTTTGTTGTATTATTTTTTACTCTGATCCTGAAAGTACTACATTTTACATCTTTATATTCCGAAGAAATTGGAGTTTTCCTTTGTCTCATTCTTTTCTATTTCTTTGCGCGTTTATTTTTGCCGCATTTGTTTTGATTATTATCGAAAACTGAAGTTATTAGACTCCTCATTTCGTTTTCGTTGGAATTTATTAGTGATCCTTTACTTGTGTCTTTTTCTTATCTGTTGCCTTCCTCGATTTTAAATAAGACTATCGGTTCACGTTGTTATCTCTTTTTTTTTAGTGCACTTAGTAAATCCTATTTGAGAAAGCAAACTCTAAATAGATAATGTTGAACCAAGCTGGATAATCATAAAGCTTTGTTTCCTGAAGAACTGCAATGTCTGAATTATCGATTGTGAATTGGATAAAATTTGAATTCAGAATTTCATTTTAGTTTGTGAAAATTTAGGTTTTTAATTGACGAAATCGTTGTTTTTTCTCAAGAAATTGTCGTTTTGTTGATATCTTCCTGCAAATGAATGGGAAATGTGTTTCTCAGTTCAAATTTAGTTCATTCTAGTGAAAAACCAGAATTTTTTTACCGGAATTGGAAGTGTTTCTTAAATTACCCGTTGGATGTCTAACCGGACAAAATTTAAAGAACTGGCAAAATTACTCAAAAGATTCTATGAAGTTAATATTTAAAACTGATCGATGAGGTTCTGCAAGAAACGAATGCGCACAAATAGCATCAAAATGAATTAAATCTTAGTCATGCTCGTCGAATTTATCGTAAAATGTCTGTGTTTGCTTGCGTGAGTGCGGGGTATGTAAATACTGCTAAATTGTGTTCTTAATTAGAGATCTAATTGACGGGTTAACTCCCGGTAAACTCCCTAATTAGTTCTAATATCAATCTGGAATGGGGAGCTCGTGAAGCCTAAAATTTAAGAATTAGGATTCAGATCTGCTGTTGAATGCAATTGTTTTTTTTTTGGTAAAATTTTTTCTAGCAAAAATTAACTGTCAGTTTATCTTGTTAATAGCCGCGAAGCGATAGCGGCTATTATTGGGACATAGTGGTTTTTTTACAATTCAAAGAATTTGAATTGTATTGGGGTGCTGTTCACACATTTTCATGATTTTTGATCACGCCGATACAGGAAGTGGAGCGAAAAAGCGAGTGGTTTTTTGGCGTGAAATTTTTTTGCTTAAAATTAAAGTAGAGTGAGAAAACGGTGTTTTAACAAAAATTCGATTTCTTGCTAGTGGTTTTTTTGTTCACATGCGGCAATTTCACTTTGATTTCTACTGGTTTTTTTCAATTTTTTGGATCGGATTTTTTTAAATTGTTTTCCTAATCCATTCATAGTCCGTTCTAAGTCTATTTTTCTGTTTAGTCCATGACAATTCTTTGAATTGTACGTCAGGACTTCAGGACTTGTCGTGCTATGGTTTTTTTTTTCGTCAAGATTTTTGTTATGATCCTATGACGTAAAATTTTTGAATTTTTTTTTTCATTCGTTGTCGTGGTTTTGACTAAAATGCTTGGGTGACGTCATTTTTCATTCTTAGTGGAGCCAGTTTTTTTGTTCATTCACGTGATTAATTTTTTTTGGTCACACGTGACTTACTTCACTCTCAAAAATGACTTCCTCCCTCTGAAATTGACTTTTCTTTTCTTTAATTCAAAGAGATAAGATCAAGTGATTGTATATCACTCTATTTGAAGGTTATTTCGAGAAGCTGATAGAAACAGCAATAACTTCGGCAGTTTCTTAATAGAAAATAACATCTCAGCTCTTAATGAAGAGAATGTATCTTTTTTGGTCTTTTTATATTCTTTTTGAGACTGCAGATCTACAGAGCTATTGCGGCTATTTTCTGGCAATCTGACAGCTAGGTGTTTTCTTTTTGTTGTATTATTTTTTACTCTGATCCTGAAAGTACTACATTTTACATCTTTATATTCCGAAAAAAAAAACGAGTTTTCCTTTGTCTCATTCTTTTCTGTTTCTTTGCGCGTTTATTTTTGCCGCATATGTTTTGATTATTATCAAAAGCTGAAGTTTATTAGACTCCTTATTTCGTTGGAATTTGTTAGTGATCCTTTACTTGTGTCTCTTTCTTATCTGTTGCCTTCCTCGATTTTAAATAAGACTATCGGTTCACGTTGTTATCTCTTTTTAGTGCACTTAGTAAATCCTATTTGAGAAAGCAAACTCTAAATAGATAATGTTGAACCAAGCTGGATAACCATAAAGCTTTGTTTCCTTAAGAACTTCAATGTCTGAATTATCGTTTTGTCGATATCTTCCTGCAAATGAATGGGAAATGTGTTTTTCAGTTCAAATTTAGTTCATTCTAGTGAAAAACCAGAATTTTTTTTACCGGAATTGGAAGTGTTTCTTAAATTACCCGTTGGATGTCTAACCGGACAAAATTTAAAAAACTGGCAAAATTACTCGAAAGATTCTATGAAGTTAATATTTTAAACTGATCGATGAAGTTCTGCAAGAAACGAATGCGCACGAAAAGCATCAAAATGAATTAAATCTTATTCATGCTCGTCGAATTTATCGTAAAATGTCTGTGTTTGCTTGCGTGCGTGCGGGGCATGTAAATACTGCTAAATTGTGTTCTTAATTAGAGATCGTATTGACAGGTTAACTCCGGGTAAACTCCCTAATTAGTTCTAATATCAATCTGACGTGGGGAGCTCGTGAAGCCTAAAATTTAAGAATCAGGATTGAGATCTGCTGTTGAATGCAATTGTTTTTGTAAAATTTTTTCTAGCAAAAATTAACTGTCAGTTTATCTTGTTAATAGCCGCGAAGCGATAGCGGCTATTATTGGGACATAGTGGTTTTTTTACAATTCAAAGAATTTGAATTGTTTTGGGGTGCTGTCTTTTTTTAAGATCTGTTCACACATTTTCATGATTTTTGATCACGCCGAAACAGGAAGTGGAGCGAAAAAGCGAGTGGTTTTGTGGCGTGAATTTTTTTGCTGAAATTTAAAGTAGAGTGAGAAACCGGTGTTTGAACAAAAATTGGATTTCTTGCTAGTGGTTTTTTTGTTCACATGCGGCAATTTCACTTTGATTTCTACTGTTTTTTTTTCAATTTTTTGGATCGGATTTTTTTCTAAATTGTTTTCCTAATCCATTCATAGTCCGTTCTAGGTCTATTTTTCTGTTTAGTCCATGAAAATTCTTTGAATTGTACGTCAGGACTGCAGGACTTGTCGTGCTATGTTTTTTTTATTTCGTCAAGATTTTTGTTATGATCCTATGACGTAAAATTTTTGAAAATTTTTTTTTCATTCGTTCTCGTGGTTTTGACTAAAATGCTTGGGTGACGTCATTTTTCATTCTTAGTGGAGCCAGTTTTTTTGTTCATTCACGTGATTAATTTTTTTGGTCACACGTGACTTACCTCACTCTCAAAAATGACTTCCTCCCTCTCAAATTGACTTTTTTTTCTTTAATTCAAAGAGATAAGATCAAGTGATTGTATATCACTCTATTTGAAGGTTATTTCGAGAAGCTGATAGAAACAGCAATAACTTCGGCAGTTTCTTAATAGAAAATAACATCTCAGCTCTTAATGAAGAGAATGTATCTTTTTTGGTCTTTTTATATTCTTTTTGAGACTGCAGATCTACAGAGCTATTGCGGCTATTTTCTGGCAATCTGACAGCTAGGTGTTTTCTTTTTGTTGTATTATTTTTTACTCTGATCCTGAAAGTACTACATTTTACATCTTTATATTCCGAAAAAAAACGAGTTTTCCTTTGTCTCATTCTTTTCTGTTTCTTTGCGCGTTTATTTTTGCCGCATATGTTTTGATTATTATCAAAAGCTGAAGTTTATTAGACTCCTTATTTCGTTGGAATTGGTTAGTGATCCTTTACTTGTGTCTCTTTCTTATCTGTTGCCTTCCTCGATTTTAAATAAGACTATCGGTTCACGTTGTTATCTCTTTTTAGTGCACTTAGTAAATCCTATTTGAGAAAGCAAACTCTAAATAGATAATGTTGAACCAAGCTGGATAACCATAAAGCTTTGTTTCCTTAAGAACTTCAATGTCTGAATTATCGTTTTGTCGATATCTTCCTGCAAATGAATGGGAAATGTGTTTTTCAGTTCAAATTTAGTTCATTCTAGTGAAAAACCAGAATTTTTTTTACCGGAATTGGAAGTGTTTCTTAAATTACCCGTTGGATGTCTAACCGGACAAAATTTAAAAAACTGGCAAAATTACTCGAAAGATTCTATGAAGTTAATATTTTAAACTGATCGATGAAGTTCTGCAAGAAACGAATGCGCACGAAAAGCATCAAAATGAATTAAATCTTATTCATGCTCGTCGAATTTATCGTAAAATGTCTGTGTTTGCTTGCGTGCGTGCGAGGCATGTAAATACTGCTAAATTGTGTTCTTAATTAGAGATCGTATTGACAGGTTAACTCCGGGTAAACTCCCTAATTAGTTCTAATATCAATCTGACGTGGGGAGCTCGTGAAGCCTAAAATTTAAGAATCAGGATTGAGATCTGCTGTTGAATGCAATTGTTTTTGTAAAATTTTTTCTAGCAAAAATTAACTGTCAGTTTATCTTGTTAATAGCCGCGAAGCGATAGCGGCTATTATTGGGACATAGTGGTTTTTTTACAATTCAAAGAATTTGAATTGTATTGGGGTGCTGTCTTTTTTTAAGATCTGTTCACACATTTTCATGATTTTTGATCACGCCGAAACAGGAAGTGGAGCGAAAAAGCGAGTGGTTTTGTGGCGTGAATTTTTTTTTGCTGAAATTTAAAGTAGAGTGAGAAACCGGTGTTTGAACAAAAATTGGATTTCTTGCTAGTGGTTTTTTTGTTCACATGCGGCAATTTCACTTTGATTTCTACTGTTTTTTTTCAATTTTTTGGATCGGATTTTTTTCTAAATTGTTTTCCTAATCCATTCATAGTCCGTTCTAGGTCTATTTTTCTGTTTAGTCCATGAAAATTCTTTGAATTGTACGTCAGGACTGCAGGACTTGTCGTGCTATGTTTTTTTTATTTCGTCAAGATTTTTGTTATGATCCTATGACGTAAAATTTTTGAAAATTTTTTTTTCATTCGTTCTCGTGGTTTTGACTAAAATGCTTGGGTGACGTCATTTTTCATTCTTAGTGGAGCCAGTTTTTTTGTTCATTCACGTGATTAATTTTTTTGGTCACACGTGACTTACCTCACTCTCAAAAATGACTTCCTCCCTCTCAAATTGACTTTTTTTCTTTAATTCAAAGAGATAAGATCAAGTGATTGTATATCACTCTATTTAAAGGTTATTTCGAGTCTAGTGGTCTATTGAAGGATATTGGTGGTCGATCTGTCTGTCTTATTTTCTTTAATTCATCAAAGGCCGCAAGGGTCTATCGCGGCTGTTTTCCGGCAATCTGCCGGCTATGTTTAATTTCGTTCCTTGAATCAGTCTCAATTGTGTTTGACAATTAACGAGCGGTGTTAACACTAGTGGCCATCTTAGTGCATTCTGTGGTCTAAAAATTTGGTTATCTTTATTTCAATGACATCTGGAGTTAATCAGTGCAATGTACTTTGTGTTTTTAGAGTGTTCTCACATGCCAACATCCACGGTGTATTCAGTTGGATCAACACTCCAGACTACATGTTTCTGCTCTCTGAATTGACGCCGCAGCTGGGCACGTTGTATGAAGTGCTGCATAGCATGAGCGATGTTAAATTGGAGGCATCTCAGATGGCGAGAATGGCAGCTAACATAGCCAGTGGCATGGAATTTCTCTGCAGTCGAGGCGATGGCACAGAACATATTGGATTCCAGCTCACATCGAAGAGTGTTATCGTAAGTATCGCGCAGTTCTCTTTCTGTATCTGCATGAGAGCCTTTAACGCAGGCGGTAGTCACATTTTGCGATTCGTCTGCTTAAGCTATTTTTGTGGCGGGAAAAGGGAAAGGACACAGTGAAGTCCAAGTTGCCACCGTTCACTTGGTTTGTGTAAACGTCCCGGAAAAGAGCTGAGCTAATTGGTGAATTGAAAAGGACTTTTTTGTGACCTTATTTGGATCTTTGCGAGACTTGACGAGTTGATGGATGTTGATTAGTTGTTAGCAAGACATCAAGCGGTTTGACAGCCTTATAATTTTAACAGGATTTGACAGCCCATAATTCTGGCTTCCGCTGAATTAATTAGTCGCTATTCAAGAGAACTGAACTTTTTTATAGCTGCAAAGTTGTAAACTGAGCGGTGCTATATTGCAGTGCTCTTGGTTTTTTACGACTCGAAGAGGAGGATTGGTTTTCTTAAGGTTTTTTTACCGGAAGTACTTCGTTCAGACGCTGTTTTGACCTGAGAGCAAAAGTGAGTAAATTTGCCGTGGGAATTAATTACTTCTGAGCGAGAGAAATTTTTATCATGCGCTGCGTTCACTGATTGACTTTTGGACTTTGAAATGTGTTTTTGACATAATAGTGGAAATACATAACCGTTTTTAGGCGTGTTTTCATCCAATCGGCCAAGTTTTTTGCTTGTAATTTGTTTTTAATAGCCGCCCTCATCTTCTCAGCCGGCTATTATAGCGCTCCTATTTTTTTTTACTTCGTCGAATAAAAAATGTTTCGCTTTACCTCATTTTGCCGCCTTTTCAACATTTTGCGTGAAATCTTTTTGACTTCTCTAGGCTAGTTTCTCTCTTCTCTCATTCTGCTAAAAGTGATTTTGAACATCAGTTGCTCAGCAAAGCAATTCAAAATGAATAGAGTTAGTACAAAAATGGATGTCAGAAATAGAAACGGGATAAACCCATAAAGCCCAATTTTAGATGCCCGCTATTTGAACGTCGTTCCTATAAGTCTTATTTACCATCTCTAATGCTTATTGTTATTGATAGTAGCCCCTGTAGCCTCTCTCTAAGAAACAGAAGTATATTCAACTACGAAATGCCATCAAAAATAAATCGGACTTAAAAAATGTTTTTGTACAAAAATCTTTTTTTTTCAATATCTTCTGTTATTTCAATCCCAATCATGCTTATTGGAATCAACGGCGGCTATTTTCCGGCAATCTGCCGGGTATGTTTTTTGTTGAAATTACTTTTGTTCAATGCTATGCTTTATTAATATGCAAAACTCTGAAATTCATACCAGTGGTTTTGAGAGCCTAATAATGCGTTTCAAGTTCAAAATTGACACATAATTCTCTTTTTTTTTTAGTTATTTTTTGGCTTTTTAAAATAATTTTTGGGTCCTTTTTAGGCCTTGAAGCCGACTTTTTTTGCAAAAGTTAGTGCATTGGGAAACGTCTTTTTGGTAATTCAGACATTGAATGCCTTGTTTTAACGAAGTATTTTTGTCTTACGATATCCTCTTCATTAAAATCCTATTTTGGCAGTTTTTGTCCAATTTTTCCTCTGTTTGTTTAGTTTGTTCTTGGATTTCAATTACTAGAAAAAGTCTATTTTGCATATTCAGAGGTATTAATTTCGTTTTTATTAATTTTTGATTATTTTTTTGAAGCTAAGTCTTTGAAACTCCTAAAAAAATTTAAATTTGAGTTCAATTTAAAAAATATTTAGACTTCTTGATATCTCGAACCTGGGAACTCTGTTTTCATTTTTTTGATCGCTAGAAAATAATTTTTAATTTACCGTCAGAGATTTAATTTCGTTTTACTTTTATTGAAAAGTAGTTTGGCTTTAGCTGTTTTTCAAAGCGGTTTAACTCTGATTTCATCCGATAACGCTGTTTTTCTGAATCAACTGAACTGGTATTAGTGCGTTTGGAGGCCTTTCTGATCATCTAATAAAAATATCAGACTTTCAGGCGATTTTGAGCTGCTTTTGTCTTTTTGCCCTGTTGGATAATTTTTAGTAGTCTTTGTAATGTTATCTGAAGAGCTTTTTGTTGAACGTAGTTATTTAAGCTGTTTAGGTGGTTCATTTGTACAAACATTAATTTTGACTTGTGTTTGTTAGAAAAAAAAATGGGTTAATTTTAATCAAGTTTTTGCCTACTCGTCTTTGTTTCAAGTTTTTGCTTATTTCTTTTAAATTAAGCATTCGGCAACAGTTTTTCTGGTTCACTTTTGAAAGCAGAACTATTCTATAGGTTTTGCTACTAAGACTTGGCAGTTCAAGGTTTTATACATCGCAATTTTCACTGGAGGAATATAATTTTGTATTTTCCTTCCAATTTTGTTTTTCCTTTTTTATCAGAAATCAACCCCATTTTCTGAGCAGGGTCTTATTGCACTCCTTTTTTAACTTAGTTGAACATTCATTTTGTTTTCTTTTACTCGATTTTGCGGCTTTTGCGACATTGTGCGTGAAATCTTTTTGACTTCTCTAGGCTAGTTTTATTGTTCGCTCAATCTGCTCAAAGGGCATTTAAACGGTAGTTGCCAAAGCAGTGTAAAATGAACAGAATCTCGATTAGAACACGGAATGAAAAATACAAAAAGGGGTATATCCTTAAAGCCCAATTTTAGATACCTGCTACTTGAAGTTTGTTCTTAGTTACCATCTCTAATGATTATTGGTATTGAGACTAGTCCCTGTACCCTCTGATTAAGTAACAGGCGAATGTCAACAAAATGAAGTCAAAATAGTTGGCACTTTAATAGATTTGTTTACATCAATCAGTTTTCCTTTTTTGTGTTCTTTCAATCCCAATCGGGGATATGGGAGTCAATGGCTGCTATTTTCAGGCAATCTGCAGGGTATGTTTGTTGTTTAGCGTTTCTCTGACTAGATTTGCGTAGTGCACTGATCAGCAGAAGCATTTATTTAAAAGTTCTCAGAATAACAATCGAGAGATAGCATTTGAACTTATATATCGAACAATTAAATTTAAATTTTTCTTTCCTTCCACTGTTTTCTCTCTATATTGCGATTCATTGATTTGTTTATAGCAAAGGGTGGTCAGTTATTGAATTGAGACTATTTGTATTTTGAGTTGTTTTGGCAATAGTGGTTTGGGTGGCGCAACTTGGGATTGAAGCAGATATTTTTGCAGATTTTGTTTTTAGCCGTTCTTATGTTATCTTTTGTCTTATTGTTAATACCCGCCGTCAGCCTCTCAACGGCTATTTTTAGGCAATCTCCTTTTTTCGCCTTACCTTTTGGTCAGGTAGTTTTTACATAAGTCCCGATATTCACGTTTGACTTCTGACGTACTTCACTCACTGTTTCAATGGAATGGACTGTAAATTCTTTCACGCATTGAATTTTGCAATGTGGTGAATACGGTCAATGTCCAAAGAGCAAAATTAAATGTGACGGGATAAATGCGCTCTACCTTTTGGTCACGTTTTTCGTTTTACATGAGCCGTGATTTTCACGTGTCTTACCTCACTCATTGCTTCAACTGATTGGATTTCTTTCACGCATGGGATTGCGCAATGTAGTGGAAACGGTCAATGTCAAAGGAGCAAAATTGAAAGAATCGGGATAAACCGATAAAGCCCTGTCATTAAGTGATTGTGCATTAGGTTATCAAAGTTCATTGGAGCCATTTCTAGCTGGCATTAGTATTAAGCTTAATAGCTTTCAGTTTAGAAGCTGAACTAAGTATAGTTTTAGAATTTAACTGAAACTGCACACCGAATAGGAACGCTTTTTGAAACTTTGGAAAAAATTCTGTCCAGTTCATCTTCTTGATGATGTGCGTCAACGGCGGGTATTTTGCGGCAATTTGCCGGCTATGTGTTATTGTTTGTCCTTTTTTATATTTCTGATTTAGGTGAGGTAAATATAGAGGTCATTTTTCATAAATCGTTGAATGGTTTCCGTTATTCTGCCGGGAGGATATTAAGTTCTCTCAGAGCATTACAGCTTATTAGTCTCTAATTATGCGATTCAACGAAACTGTTTAGGAGACATAACTTCATGGCGTGAGTGGCGGTTCTTAGAGTTTGACCCTTTATTTAAGCTGAAGCTATCCTCCCAAAACCGCAGCAGCTACTGACAAGAGCAACCGCTCGCCAGTCGTCTGAGAATTTGCCTGATATTAGTCGGTTATAATTCATAGATTAAGAGCAAGTTCGCCTATGAGTGGAAGAGACGGGTTGTTGTAACCAATATCGAGGAAAGTTCGTTCAATACCCTCTCGATGTCGCAGTCACTGTTTCAGATTACTGACGAACTTGTGGCCAAACTGAACATCAGTGAGACGAAGTTGTCCTTCGAGATCCCTAACCGAGAGTACAATCCGGAGTGGTGTTCACCCGAATTGTTGGATCCATTACACAAGCCGGTCAAATCGGCTACAGCCTCCTCACCAGGTGGACCTAATAGCGGGGGAGCAAATACCAATACTAATCCTATCAGCTTCCACGCTGCTCAGATGTGGAGTTTCGGAGTAATCCTGTGGGAGCTTCTCACTGGGCAGATACCCTTTGCAGACATGAACAGATTCCATATTGGATTCAAAGTTAGTATAATGACAAACATAATTTTGTAGCGGTTAGCGAGCCACAGAATGTTTGCCGAGATGCAGCGAGTATTTTTGAATTGGTTGTGTTGCAATATTTTGTCAGATTATTAATAGCCGCGAAGCGATACCTGAGGGTCTTATTGGCCTTCTCTTGGTTTTTTACAAGCCAAAGTATTTGGATTGTATTGGTGTGCTGTCTTTTTCAAAGATCTCTTCACGCTTTTTTCGGCTTTTTGACGTCTGTGAGAAGCCAAATTAGAGTGGTATTTTTAATCACGTTGGCGTAAAGGCAGTGAAAAGGTGAGTATCTTTGAAGCGCGATTTTGTTTGCAAGTGCCTTTAAAGTGGAGTGAGAAGTTGGTATTCAAACAAATTTAAGTTTTTGAAAGCGAATTTTTACGTGGGGCAATTTGACTACTATTTTCAGTGTTTCTTCTCTTGAAGCCTATTAAAATGATACATATTTTCTAATGGCGCTTACTAGCAGTTGATTGAATTCATCGACGGACAGCACCTTTTTTACTTTGACACTATTTGTTCTCATAAAATATTATTGAAAACTTGATTTTTGCCCCATTTTTTAATATTATTTCTGTTCTCTTATCACCTAACATCATTAATGGCAGTATCATTGGTAGTTAATGAGGCATATATGAACCTGATAAAGTGTTTGAGTTTATGGCTACTAGTTTTCAAGACTTTGACACTATTTGTTCTAATGATTTTTTGGATTAGTTTTTGTGGTACTTTCTGTTATCTTATTATTTAACTTATTAGGTACAGGTCTCATAGGTCCCTAATATGAATTATTTTACTCGATTTGATTTTTTCTGTTCAAAGCTAATTCTTTCTTCTATGACTTCGATTTTCGTTCTTTCCGAGAAATTTTATCGAAGTTTTCCGAGTTTTAAAGACAGTTCTCATTGGTTGCTACGAATGCTTAAAGTAATCGAATTAATTGTTTATTCTGAGCTGCTTTTTTTTTGCTTGTATGCTTTTCGTTTTCAAAATTTTTAATGAATTTTTATGTTTTTTAGTATTTGTTTCATCACTTAATCCTATGGCAGAGTTTTTTTAAATGAGATATAGGTTATTCTAAGTTGTCGCTCAAGCTCACAGCAATCGTTTTTATGATTTTAAACGCCTGCTTTTCGAAAAGTGATTAATTTTGTGTCATAAATTTTTTGTTTTTCTTGGTCTCTGTTTAGTCTCAATAATTTCCTATTCATTTTCTAGTGCGGTTTAGTTTCGTACAATTTTTGGCTCCAGCGTTTAGCTAACGTTGTTCAATGATATACCATTTGTTTTGTAAAGGTTAAAATCAATTTGCGAATCTGATAAATTGTTTAAGTTTATGGCTACTAGTTTTCAAGACTTTGACACTATTTGTTCTAATGATTTTTTGAATTAGTTTTTGTGGTACTTTCTGTTATCTTATTATTTAACTTATTAGGTACAGGTCTCATAGGTCCCTAATATGAAATATTTTACTCGATTTGATTTTTTCTGTTCAAAGCTAATTCTTTCTTCTATGACTTCGATTTTCATTCTTTCCGAGAAATTTTATCGAATTTTTGAAGTTCTCCGAGTTTTAAAGGCAGTTCTCATTGGTTGCTACGAATGCTTAAAATAATCGAATTAATTGTTTATTCTGAGCTGTTTTTTTGCATGTATGCTTTTCGTTTTCAAAAAATTTTTAGTGAATTTTTATGTTTTTTAGTATTTGTTTCATCACTTAAGCTTATGGCAGAGTTTTTTTTAATGAGCAATAGGTTATTCTAATTTGTCGCTCAAGCTCACAGCAATCGTTTTTATGATTTTAAACGCCTGCTTTTCGAAAAGTGATTAATTTTGTGTCATAGTTTTTTGTTTTTCTTGGTCTCTGTTTAGTCTCAATAATTTCCTATTCATTTTCTAGTGCGGTTTAGTTTCGTACAATTTTTGGCTCCAGAGTTTAGCTAACGTTGTTCAATGATATACTATTTGTTTTGTAAAGGTTAAAATCAATTTGCGAATCGGATAAATTGTTTAAGTTTATGGCTACTAGTTTTCAAGACTTTGACACTATTTGTTCTAATGATTTTTTGAATTAGTTTTTGTGGTACTTTCTGTTATCTTATTATTTAACTTATTAGGTACAGGTCTCATAGGTCCAGACAGTTCTCATTGGTTGCTACAAATGCTTAAAATAATCGAATTAATTGTTTATTCTGAGCTGTTTTTTTGCTTGTATGCTTTTCGTTTTCAAAAATTTTTAGTGAATTTTTATGTTTTTTAGTATTTGTTTCATCACTTAATCTTATGGCAGAGTTTTTTTTAATGAGCAATAGGTTATTCTAATTTGTCGCTGAAGCTCACAGCAATCGTTTTTATGATTTTAAACGCCTGCTTTTCGAAAAGTGATCATAAGTGATCATAATTTTGTGTCATAAGTTTTTTGTTTTTCTTGGTCTCTGTTTAGTCTCAATAATTTCCTATTCATTTTCTAGTGCGGTTTAGTTTCGTACAATTTTTGGCTCCAGCGTTTAGCTAACGTTGTTCAATGAGATACCATTTGTTTTGTAAAGGTTAAGATGAATTTGCGAATCTTGCCTTCGTTTGCAGTTCTATTTTATTTTTTTCAGCCATTAGGACTGATAAAATGTTTATAAGTTCTATTTTTTTGATATGCTGTGACACTTTGGGCTTGTAGTTGTGAGGTTCGATTGTTTTTGCGCATCTGGTTTTCACAGTTTTTGATTTTTTTATCATTTTCCAGTTTTGCGTCTTTTTGTTTTGTCTGAGATTGATTCCCACAAGTTTATGTACTCATTCTAAGGATGCAAAAGTCAATAGGTTCAAAAATTGTTTTTTGACGGATTTTCAAAACAGAAAATCTGTAAAAGAAATTTCCTAATTGTTTTTTTTTTCATTTTTGTGCATATAGGGTCAGGGGCTTTGTTGACTCTCTTAGGTTGATGTTGCTGCAAAGATATTTTTGTTAGAACATTAGTTAATTCAATTGAGGTCAGATAAAGTAGTTCTGTTCATTTCTTTGTATTGTAATTCGGGCCTTGTCCTGCTATGTTCTTTTTATCTTGTCAACGTCATTTTTTTGCTGTTAGTGGAGAGTGTTTTTTTTTGTTCATTAGCGTGATTAAATTTTTCGTCACTCATGACCTACGACACTCAAAAATGACTTCCTCACTCTGAAATTGACTTTTCTTTACTCTAATTCAAAGGGATAGGTCAAATGGGTGCGTGTTCTTCTAATTGAAGGGTATTTGAGAGCAGCTAATAGAAGCAGCAAGAAGCTAAACAGATTGTTAAGCAAAGATGTTTTTTTTTCAGAGCTGCGAAGCTGTAAGCCGAGCGGAGCTGTTTTGCGGTGCTCTTGTTTTTTTTTAGTTGGGCGCTGTTTGTTTTTGAGATTTGTTCGCGCATTTTCATGATTTTCGAAGTCAAATTGCAGTGATTCTGGTCACGCCGCAACAGGAAAGGGAGAGAAAAAGCGAGTGGTTTTGCGGCTTTAAATTTTGCCGCGCTTATTTTAAAGTAGAGCGAGAAAACGGTGTTTGAACAAAAATTTGCTGTCTCACTAGTGATTTTTTGTCCACATGTGGCAATTTCACTTTGATTTTTAATGTTTTTTTTTTCGATTTTCTGGATCGGTTTTTTTTTCTGAATGGTTGTCCCAATCCATTAGTAGTTCATTATAGGCCTAAATTTTCGTTTGAACCAGATTTCCATTTCTCGCTAGCGGTTTTTTGACATTTGGATATTGATTTTCTGTTTTTTTTTTCGTTTGTTGACATAATATTTATTTAATATGGTTTCCCATTTCACTCATAGTCCATTCTAGGTCTGGTTTTTTGTTTAGTCAATGAAAATTCTTTGATTTGTACGTCAGGACTTGTCCTGCTATGTTTTTTGTTTCGTCGTCCGACGCTCTTCGTTTTACATTTATTCACACAGGAAAGCTGAAATTTGCGCCCGTGATTCCATTTTTCACTCTTTGGTCAACGTTTTTGCGTGATTAGATTTTGATCATATGTGACTTACCTCACTCAGTAAAATGACTTATGCACTTCAAAACTTGACTTTAATTTGAATTAGTTTTCTGTCAACGGAACCCATATGTGTAATAAAGGTCCCTAATTAAAAATTTTCTGCAGAATCAATTGTAACAAGCTTTGTTAATTTAGCGATGGAGGTTTTTTACATAGCTTTTTATAATTTTTTCAACTTATATCTGTATCTGTTTCTATCTCTATTATACGGCACGCAAGTCTATTCTTTCGCAGCTAATCTGGCAATCTGCCGGCTATGCTTGGTCTGTTTATTTTACTATCTTTTTGAAACTGCTGATCTACAACGCTATTGCTGCTATTTTCCGGCAATCTTCCAGCTATGTTTTCATCTTAACAATTCGCTGACGGCCCATGTTACAATAAGTTAGAATGAATACAAAGTTTTGCTCTCAAGTCATATTTCATAGTGTCTATCAGAGAGAGCTGGAATTTTCATCAAAGCCCTTTGTTGGCGTCGAGTTCACTTGATGGGGATAGAATTGCTTATGGTCCGATACGATTCAAAGCTCATAAAAAATTATGAAGAATCTATTGTGATAAAGTAACTTCTTTAAGAAGAGCGGAAGCATCGTGAGTGGAAATTTAACATCGAAATTAGACTTTTGATCCTTTAGTTTAATAGAGATTTCAATCAGTTTGACCTCCTCTGTAATCTTGCCTTTTGGAGAGGTTAAGAAATTCGTTTTCAATATTTTTGTCTTTACATTTTGGAGGAATCATTTAGGTGATTAAGGTAAACTTAAAACAACTCGAAGAATATTTTAGGTTTGAATAATCTGCTCATTCAATAATATAGTCGGAACGATTCAATTTTTATTCACTTAAATTACGTCTCTTATTTGCTCAACTCTTACAAAATAATTTCCTTGAACACTCTCCTTGTTCTCGAAAGGCTTTGAATGCAGGCTTTCAGAAGCCAGTAAAAACCTTTGAAGCTTCCGAGTTTTTTTCAGGCTTTGAGTTATATCGCATTGGTTTTCGTACCATCAATCTCTTGGAGGGGTATGCTGATCATGTCTAGAGTCTGATTAATTGCTCTCAAACGAAGTTTGCAGCAATTATATTACTCCTGTTGGTCTTTTTTATGCGAGTTTTCGCTTGACCGATTTTTTGTCTGACCCATTTGACTTCAAAAACGGGATAAACAGGTAGCGCCCAGTGGGCATTAAGTTCTCTTAGAACATTTCAGCTCACTAGTCTCCAAGTATGCGATTCACAGAAACTGTTTTTGGAGACATACTTACGGTGTGAAGAGCGGTTCTTAAAAGTTGACCCCCAATCAGCCCTCCCCACCCCCCCATCCCTTCCGCTGCACACCGTTCAGGCCGTAAGGGCCCCGCTCCATGGCAGTCAACTACGGATATGTATGACCATCTAATTTTTCCAAAGCTGAATCCAAATGTGATGCTTATTTTATTTCTGGTAGGCAAAGTTTCCAGCAATTGTTGTGGTCCTCGCGGGCTTTTTATTACTCGAAGAGGAGTATTGCTTCTTTTCTACAGATTTTTTACAACAAATGATCTGCATTCACGACTTAACTTCTACTTCGTTGTTTTCAAACGAGATTTCTTTCTGCTTTTGACAATTGACTTCGAACATGAAGCCTTTCGTACTCAAAAATAGGTTTAACAGGTAAAGCCCGGAGGACTCCCAAGTTACTGAACTGTATTTTTGAGCTTTTCTATTCTCGGTGTACTAATCACTGAAGCTACTGAGAAGACAAGATCATGTTTGGGACGTCAGTTTAGAGCCCACTCACTCATAACTCTCCTCCCAAACGGGATAAACGGGTATCGACCGGAGGGCTTTAAGGGTTCTTAGAACCTTTCGGCCTACGATACCCCAAGTATGCGGTTTACAGAAGCTCTTTTGGAGTGTGAAGCGGGTTCTTCAGAGCTTGACCCCGCCCCCGCGTACTCTCAGAATTGTTAAAACAAATATTTGAGTGAAGTTCCTTTCAATTATCCAGCCAAAACTTGCTGTCCTAAATTTCGATTTCCTCGAGATCCTTTCTCAATTATTGCAATGAAACGACAGTGCGTGTAGTGAGTCTTCAGTAAGCCTGCTTAGTGGTATTGAGTTTGAATTTAACCAGAACAGCCATAAATATGTAAAATAATAAATGTTACTGCCTGGCGGGCATCACAAAGAGACTCATGTCTCATCGAGTGGTAGCGCAGAAGTATATTGAAGGAGATCTAACGCATGTCAAAAAAACATATCAATTAAAGTTTGATTTTCAAAAATGTAAAGGAAAGTAAAATTTTTTGTAAAAAAATTTAATTGATGGCGGTTCATTTTACCAATATTTCTTGGGATTAGGCTGTTTTCAGCGGCATAATTGTGAGCCAATCTGAACTTTCGTTGTAAAGATTTTTTTTCCTTTTACTTTATGATATCGTTTGCTTGGTAAAATTCCCTTAGTTGTATTCAGATTTACTCGTCTAGCAAGAAGTTCTTTTTTATTAAGTAATTTATGAACAGATTTGTCTGCCAGTTGCAAAAAAAGTTCTCGAAAAACTTTGGATACATACAGTTCAAATATGTTGAGCAATTTGAATTTGCTCATTATTGATTGAACGGAATCAAATTTCCGTTTAAAAAAGTTGCTCGAAAATGTCTTTCTTGCAGATTGAAAATTTCGTTCAGGTTTGTTTTAGTTGTACAACCATATACAATAAGTCCATAAGTTATTACAGACTGGGCCTAGATTTCATAGAAAAGTAGTAACTGATTTTTTGTAAATTGGTATCTTGCTTTGTACAAAACTCCACAAAACTTGCTAATCTGTTTGGGTATTTTTTCGACATGAGATTTGTAATTCAGTTTGTGGTCTATCATGATGCCTAAGTACGTAACTTCGTTTACATTTTGTACATTTTTACCTACAAAATCTGTGTTTTTCGCGTTTTCGAAATTAGTGAAGCTGCTTGTTTTGCCATTACTTGTCATTTTATGCTCTTCAAACCATCTTTGCTTCCTTAACTTCATTATAGAAAAAAACTAGCGTTCTGCTTTGCAGCAGAGTAAATTGTAGTATCATTTGCAAACAGACTGTTTTTGTTTATAACAAACTTTCGGGAGATCATTAACGTTTAACAGGAAAAATAGTGGACCCATTACTGACCCTTGCGGAACGCCATAGTTTAACTTCACTTTTTGTGAGACAGAGTTATTGTATTCAACGCACTGGTGGCGATTCTCGAGAAAGTAGTCGTAGTAGTGAAAGACTTCAATTTACCAATATAAGGGGATTCAACATATCGTTTGTTGAATTTCTATGAATATGGTATTGATACAAAAAAATTATATTTTACAAAATTAAGATCGGCAGAAAGTACATCGGCATCTAATGGACCAAGTGCATGTGTAAATTAAATTAAACTGAGAGTCCCGAAGGTTTACGAAGAACTCTCTCTGGAGGTGTTTGTGGTCCGCTGGTGGTTTCAAAATATTGAAAGGTCCCGTCTCGTTAAAATCATTTACATAAACCTGTACCCTTTTGAAATAGGACTTCGATGGTAGTTGCTTTATTGTTGGGTTGATGACAAGGTGATTAGAGTGTTCGCTTCTTAAAATCCTGGAATTGATCTTGAGCGTGAAAAAATCCTCAAACCTAATACAAATTCTCCCTAATATAATGCAAATAAAAAATCGAAGATCTCGCTCAATAAGCTGATAACAGATGGGTATGTTGTCTGAACTGTAGGGCTGAAATGTAATTGCGTTTTCCATAACACCAGCACAATCCTTTCCAGTAGAATTTTTCTAATAATCTCAAGTGACCAATATCGGGAAACCACGCTACAGAGGCGTATATGAGAATAGATAAAACGCATGATGTGTACAAATTTTGCTTGACTTTGTTTGGTAGGCTATATGGCACATTGTGTCTGAGACAATTGAAACTTCTTTGAGCTTTCGTTAGCTTATTACGTATATGCCTACTCCACTTTAAATTTCTACAAATTTCAACACCTAAATCGGTTGTATTGTGCACTTTCTGTAAAGAAATCTGGTCTATCTTGAAATCCCATTTGTGTGCTGCTGAGATATGATTATAAACACATTTCTCTGCGTTAAATTTCAAAGAATTTTCTGAAGACCAGTCTACAAGTTTATTGAGGTCTCTCTGACAGTCAGTAAAAAAGTCAGAGGTGGCACATGACAATTTGGTATCATCTGCAAAACAAAAACAGCTGGAACTTTCCGGTAGTGATGACATATCATCGATGTAAATTAAAAATAGCAGAGGTCCAAGAACACTACCTTGAGGAACGCCACTGGTAATCGTAACTTCATCTGACAATATTCCATTGATGTTAACACGCTGTTTTTCCGGTTAAGTAAGAGAACACAAGCTGCAAGAAATCTTTGTCAAGACCGTACAACGATAGCTTTTTAAGCTAGATTGCATGTTCTACATTGTCAAAAGCTTTCGCAAAATCCAAGTAAATGATAACCTGTTCGACGTTCTTGTCATAGTTTGTATAAATTTCGGAATTCGGTAGACCAATGAAAACTCTTAAGTTTAAAAAATTCCCTCGGAAAACGTATTTTTTGAGTTTTTATCATTGTTTTATGGCATATGGTATAGATTGCTTTTTTTAGATCAATGAAACATGCGAACCCTTTTAAACTTTGGTCTACCGAATTCCTTAAAAATTCAGTAGTAATCAAAGCTTTTTAGCTCGATTTTCCTTGTTGAAATCCAAATAGATTTTCATTGATTATTTAAAACTTTTTAATGAAATGCAACATCCTATTGAATAAATTTTTTTCAATTACTTTCGATAACGAGCTCAAGAGACTCATGGGTCGGGTAGCAGCTCTGGTCAATCGTTGAACCATTTTTGAACAACGGTTTTATTTTCGCCAATTTCCAATCGGAAGTAAAGTAACCATGGTTAATACGTTGATTAAACAATTTTGTTAGTGTATTTGTAAAGACTGAGATGGAAGTTTTCACAATTTTGTTACTAATGCCATGATGACCAGACGATGCTTTGTTTTTCAGTGATCTAATAGAAGCTGAGACTTCTTCAGTAAAAGGTGACTTAACAGAGCTATCGACAATTTCCCTACCAAAACAAATATCAGTTTCATCGACACTCGAAGCCAGGTTTTTGCCTATGCCAGCAAAATAATCATTGAAAATCTCGGGATTGAGTTCGATTCGACTGATTTTTTGTCAGTGCAAAATTCACTGAACGCAGAAAAAAGGCTTTTGTTCGTTTTGTCTTTCTTCTTAGGAAGAATATCATAATAGCACAGACGTGTATTTTTGATAGCTTTGGTTGCAGGGTTGCGTTGTTGCCAATACTTTTTATGGTATTCTTCTGAGGGATTTTCCAACCAATTTTTGAAACCATTGTTTTTCTTTTTGATCATGTTTTTCACTTGATTGGTCATCCATTGAGATTTACCGTTAATTCTTAAGGTTCTTAAAGGTGCAAATTTTTCAATACAAACACGAATAATTTCTGTTAATTCTTTGATCTGTCCATCTACATTGTTTTATTTCCATTTTTTTCATGATTTAAAGGAAACAAATAGCTAAAACCTTTTTCAATTTCCGCCAATTTATTAAGTTTTCTGTACAAAATTTCCGCTACACAATTCTTCTCAGTACTGTTATTAGCTCTGATCAAAAGAACATAATGGTTTGAGATATCAGTTCTGACCGTGTTGCGAGTAAAAAAACTTATCACTGAAAATATAATCAATACATTTTTCACTGTTTTTGGATACGCGAGTTGCAAAATGGTTCTGAAGATTTAAATTGAAAGACTTTAGCAGATTAAAAAATCTGCTTTTGTGTGAGCCGAAAAAGTCAATGTTGAAATCTCCGCAGACAATGTGATCTCCTTTGAGATGATGAATAGTAGTCATATAATGTTCACAAAGATCTAAAAAACTCGAGATTGCAAATCTTGGTGAGCGGTAAATAACCGTTACATTTTGTAGCTCATGTTTTAAATTAAATGTAATTGTTAAGCCTTCAATTTGATCACCGAGATGTTTAACAGTAAAGTCAACATTTTCATTAACAAAAAATGCCCATCCCCCACCTTTGGCCGCTTCTATTATTTGTTACTATTTTAGAAAAACCATTGATTTTATAAAATGAAGTTGGGTCGTTATCTGTTAACCATGTCTCAGAGTGCAATTACTAATGGTTTGGTTGAGAAACCTTCTATGAAAGCGTTCAACTGGTCATGATGACATCGCAACGATCTTATATTCAAAAAAAATAAAGAAGCGTCTTTTACTTTTTCAAGCTCGTTCTCCTCCATATATACCCCGTTATAGGTTTTCATCTTTACTATCAAAGCTAGAACAAAAAATTTTGGGGCAAAAAGGGTTTGTCTCAAAAAGGGCATCTCTCATCCCTCGCCATCAACATGAGTATCAGAAATCGTATTGAAATTCATTTCGCTGAATTGTTTTGCTGTTGTCTTTCGATGAACTCAAAAGCCCTTTAACGTAATCCATTACTTTGTCACGGTCATCTGACATCAGGCGAAATTGTTGAATAATATCCTTATCTGATACAGGACTTAATGGTGTTCGTTTTCGTGCTGGTGTAGGCGGTGGTCGTCCAATGATTTATAGTTCCCAGGAAACCTAAATAGCTTTTTTGGGATAAAATGTTTGCGTTGAATTGGTGTTTTCTCAGTCCTGAGTATACACTTTCCTTTTTTCAAGTGATCATCAACATCTTGCTTATAATTTAGTTTAATTGGTAGTAATTTCTCACCGTTTTTATCAAAGCTTGTGGTTGACTGTTATTTGTCTGCGTTCTGAGACTTTTTTCAAAAGCGCAATCTAATAAAACTTTTTCAGCTTTCGTAAGCCTCTCCTCCATCTGCGCATTTTTCCCGTTCAAAGGATTTACAAAGCCAGCAAATTTTTTTCGTCCCCAAATTTGATTTTTTTTGACAGAAAGAAACTTAGCTATGATTAGGGCGTCTCGTTGATGTGCACTATCCGTCCTAGTTCATAACAGTCCACTAGGTCCCCTGATGTAATTTCCACATTTAGCAGATTTCTTATGAGCTCGATGACATCCGTGGTAACGTCCGTGTTTGACAAAGGTAAATTTCGAAAAATGATTGCATCTTTCGAAGTAAATCTTTCGACGTCATTCACTTTTTCACGGAGGTATTCAATCTCATTTTGCAGTCGAATTAATTGCGCGTCCTTGGTTTTTAAATTTTCACATATCGTGGCGAGAAACTCTTTTCTGGGTCAAAGTTAGAACTCAATAGTTTATCCTTTAAAAGAGCAGTCGAAGTTATAAAGTTGTTCATTTTGACTTCGTAACACAGATGTTTTAACGAGAGAGAGAGAGAGAGAGAGAGCGAGAGAGAGAGAGAGAAAGAAGCGACTGACCTTCAGCTTTGCATAGCTTTTTCTTCGAACATGAAGCTTTTATATTAAAGGATCACCTAACTCATATTGTATAGGAATTGGAATTTGCTGGTGTTATTCAATATGAAAAGATAATTTTCAGAAGTTTTGACCCCTCAAAAAGGTCCAGCTTGACCCCGGCATCACTTAAAAAAAGCTCAAGAGCTATTCATCCGACGTTAGTCAGTTTTTTCAAAGCTGTGCGGTGACTTTGCGAACTGTTCTGACTCATTAATTATTCTGAAACGTGCTGGTCTCTTTATGTAATTTTTTGAACTACTTATTGGCTGATCGCTTTGTTGCCGCAACACTTGACCTTTTCTACTCAAAAATAGGTTTAACAGGTAAAGCCCGGAGGACTCCCAAGTTACTGAGCTGTTTTTTTGAGCTTTTCTATTCTCGGTGTACAAATCACTGAAGCTACTGAGAAGACAAGATCATGTTTGGGATGTCAGTTTAGAGCCCACTCACTCTCAAGTTTCCTCCCAAACTGGATAAACGTATCGCCCGGAGGGCATTAAGGGTTCTTAGAACCTTTCGGCCTACAATACCCCAACTTTGCGGTTTACCGAAACTCTTTTGGAGTGTGATGGGAGTTCTTCAGAGCTTGAGCCCGCCCCCGCGTATTCTCTCAGAATTGTGAAAACGAATGTTTGAGTGGCTCTTATTTATCCAGCCAAAATTGCTGTCCTAAATTTTGATTTCCTCGAGATCCTTTCTCAATTATTGTAATGAAACGACAGTGCGTGTACTGAGTTTTCAGTAAGCCTGCTTAGTGGTACAAGCATTCTGTGCTACAAGTTGGCATTTATTAACTGCTCTCAAACGAAGTTTGTTGAAGCAATTACATTAGTCATGTGGTCTTGTTTTTATGCAATTTTTCGCTTGAATAATTTTTCGTCTGACACTTGACTTTTCGTCCTTAAAATTGGATAAATGGGTAAGCACGGAGGGTCCTAATTTCTCTTAGACCTTTACGGCTCGCTAGTATCTATGTATTTTGGTATGTGATTCACCGAAGTAGTTTGAGAGACATAAATTGTGACCCCTCGCCCTTTCAATTTAACCACTCGCCAGTTGTTTGAGAGCAATTCGCACGACATTAGTCGGATATGTTTATATTTTAAGACATTTTCCGTGTGCCACGATCCCCCCCATATTATTTGCGACCCCCAGACGCACATGCAATGTTTTTACATAAAGATTTACTATTTAATGACAAGTGCTCTGCAATGGGGGGGGGGCTAAACGCAAAAGGTCCCATATTATCTTGACAAAGATGACAACAGTCACGGCTATTTGTGTTGTGATGTGAATTGTGAAATTTAGATTGTGTACTCTCGATTGAGGCTTGATCTTCCGAAACCTGACGCTTTCGATGAGAATGCCCTGAAGTACCTGTGTAAACTGATGCGTATGATGCAGAATGAAGACCCCACACAGAGACCAACGTTTGCCAGAATTGTGCCTCTCATGAATAAGATACAATGATGATCAAATACCTGATACAACTGCAGTAACTGAACTAGCTAGACAGCAACACATGACTTAATGTGTAGATTATCTTTTATTGGTGTTCCTATTGATAACCACCATTTGTTAATTGTCATCTCACATTGTGCTTTAACTGTAAATATCTATTTGCAATTTCTCATTTCTTGTAATTAACCTAATTTTATACTATTAGAGCATTCATTATTAATTGCAATAGAATAGATTTCTTCTTGAACTCTCTTTTCATTTTTTGACCCAAATTTTTAAGTTGAAAAACATTACCAGATTTTCGAACTTTCAATTGTTTCAGTGATAACTATTTTCACTGTCAGCACAATCCTACTTGACAGTATCCGAATTCAAATTTGTACCAACAACGCTCATTCATACTAAAATAGGGAATACAAATTCAGTCACACTTTTTTTCAAAGAAGGAAAGTTATCAGCTTCGTTCTTGAAATAAAATTTAAGAATTGAAACATTATTTTCAAGCAAATGAAGAATTTCCGCTTATAGAATCTAAAATGTAGATCGAATATCAGGTGACGGTAGCTCTGGGTTTTGTGGAATGTTACTTGTCTCGTTTGTTAAAAGGTGAGATCTACTGCAAAGATCTTTTTGAGCAGCAGTGTAATTTAATCTTTGCGACAAATGCTTTGATACTTGCTACTAATAACGACGAAGATCGAAGTTTAGGACATGTGGTGTTTGAACACAAGTTTGTTGAAAGAATATCTGGTTTTGAGTTTCAATGAATCAACTGGAATTGCACATATCCAGGGCTTATTGTCCTGTGCTCTGTAAACAGGAAAAGGATCGCATTTCTCTTGGCTATCTGAGTTGCCTTGAGATCTCTCGTAGCTGAGTTGGGTTCTAAATAGGTCACTAAGTACTCGCAAAAAGTTTTTTTTTGAGAGAAATTTTGAAGTCAATTTGTCGTGAACCTTTGATACTTTGTCAAACGTTTTCAAAAAGAAATACTTAAGGACAAAAAGGAACATTTTCGGCACTATTTGATTATTAGCGTTCTCAATACTGTTCAGAGTTTCCTTTTCAATTTTTTGCCTAAACTTGAAATATCAAAAAGTATTTGTCTTTATTGAGCTGTTCTTTAATTGGATTTCACTGAACGCAATGTAATCAAAGTTTAAATATTTTAATTGTTTAATTGCTCTCAAACGAAGTTTGTAGCAATTATATTAGTCCTGTCGGTCTTTTTTTAATGCGATTTCTCGCTTGACCGATTTTTTGTCTTTTTGACTTTTCGTCCTCAAAAACGGGATAAACAGGTAGCGCTCGCAGGCATTAGGTGCTCTTAGAGCCATTCAGCTCTGTTGCAGCTCAAACTGTTTTGGAAGACTTATACTTATGGTCTGAAGGCCGGTCTTGAGGGTTGAAGACCCGTCCACTGTTGCCACTCCCTCAACTATTGCCCCCTACCCCCCGCGCTGTTACCCCCACACAACTGTTGCCCCCATCAGCACTCGGTGCCCCCCTGTCCCTGGCTACTGACGAACAACCGTTCGCTAAAAATAGGCAAATTTATACTATTTGGCACAATTTTTATTGCATATTGAATATTTTTGACATTTTTTGAATTCCATCAGCCCGAGGTATCAAGGAACCTCCTATAGGTTTTAATAATAGGTTACTGCATAGTTTCTACTGGTAATGGATTGTTTCAACATTTTAACATCACGAGTTTTAGCTTTTTCTGACAAAACGTGCAATTTCAGTTTTTGACATTTTCATTATTCAGGTTTTTCCTGACCCAGGGGCCAGAACACCTCCTTAAGGGTTTGATAATAAGTTACTGAAAAAAATTGACGGCCATAGAATAAGTTTAAATTTTTTAATATCACAAATCTTTTAAGATCACAAATATCGCAAATTATCACAAATATCGCAATTTTTGTGTAAAACTTGCATTTTTTCAATTTTCTGAAAATTTTTGCCATTTTTAGGCCTCTCCAGTCTCAAGAGCCCAGGAATCTCCTATAGGGTTTGACAATACGTTACTGTATTTTTTGTAGGAGTAAGGGATTTTTTCAAGAGTTTAACATCACAAGATTTAGCTTTTTTGACAAAACCGTGCAATTTTGACATTTTTTCCTGATTCTGGTCTTTCCGAAGCCAGGGGCCAGAAAATCTCCTTGGGGGTTTGATAATAAAATACTGACAATTATGTTTTGGCCATTGATTAGTTTTTCAAAATTTTAATAGAAAAATATTAGCAATTTTTTGATAAAACTTGCTTTTTTCAAGTTTTTTTGAAAGTTTTTGTCGTTTTTGAGGTATTTTCAGCCTCAACATTTTCAGCCTCTTTGAATGAAACTTGCAAATTTTTTTAAGTTGTGCATTTTTTGTTGTTTAATAGGTTTCTCCAGTCTCAAGAGTCATGGAACGACCTTTAGTGTTTGATAATATGTTACTGCATAGTTTAGAGATGTAATGGAATGTTTTTCAAAAATTCAATATCACAAATTCAAGCAATTTTATGGTTTTGGTTTTTTTCCGGCACCAGGGGCCTTGGGTTCTCCTCCAAGGTTTGTTAATGAGCATTTGCACAATTTCTAGAGTTAATGGCAGTGTGATCAATATTTTTAATGGCTTTGGACGAAATTTAAATTATTTTCAAATTTTCGGAAAATTTGTCATATTCTAAGCGCATGTATTTCAAAATTCAATTCAAATTTGCGAGAAAAGGGTATCGAACAATGGAAAATAAGTCTCAAGAACTATGAAAATTTTTTAAAAACTGAATATATTCAATTGCACTTTTTCAGAGCAAACAAAAATCCAGTGAGTTGGGCGAACTGCTCCTAAATGGTCAACACTAGAGCAGACAATTTAATTTGATTTTTACTTATTTTTGTTATGCGGAAAGTGAAGTAAAAAGAAACGAGAAAATTTTTCTTGAAGTTTCAAGGACAAAATAGAAAACTTAACCGAATAATGTCGGTTGAATTGTTCTAACGAACGGCGAGTGGTTGGCTCCGTCAGTAGCTAGCCATGGTTCAATTTTTAATAACTGCCATCCAAAACATAAGTATATGTCTCCAAAACATTTTCTATGAATCGCATACTTAGAGACTAGTGAGCTGAAAGGCTATAAGAGAACTTAATGTCCACTGGGCGCTACCACTTTTTTTCCTGTTCTGAAGACGAAAGTCAAGTGGATCAGACGAAAGATCGATCTAGCGAAAAATTGCATAAAAAAGACAAACACGATTAATATATTTGCTACAAATTGCTTTTGAGAGCAATAAACAATGATTTACCAAAAATGCCTGCTAAGTCAATTATAAAAAAACTTTCTATAATTATCGCTAATTCAATGTTTATGAGGATAAAGATGATGACACAACGCCACATAACAGCAGCTGAAGTGCGGCATCAACAAAGATATATATATATATATATATATATATATATCTTTGTTGATGCCGCACTTCAGCTGCTGTTATGTGGCGTTGTGTCATCATCTTTATCCTCATAAACATTGAATTAGCGATAATTATAGTAGAAAGTTTTTTTATAATTGACTTAGCAGGCATTTTTGGTAAATCATTGTTTATTGCTCTCAAAAGCAATTTGTAGCAAATATATTAATCGTGTTTGTCTTTTTTATGCAGTTTTTCGCTAGATCGATCTTTCGTCTGATCCACTTGACTTTCGTCTTCAGAACAGGAAAAAAAGTGGTAGCGCCCAGTGGACATTAAGTTCTCTTATAGCCTTTCAGCTCACTAGTCTCTAAGTATGCGATTCATAGAAACTGTTTTGGAGACATATACTTATGTTTTGGAGGGCAGTTATTAAAAATTGAACCATGGCTAGCTACTGACGGAGCCAACCACTCGCCGTTCGTTGGAACAATTCACCCGACCTTATTCGGTTAAGTTTTCTATTTTGTCCTTGAAACTTCAAGAAAAATTTTCTCGTTTCTTTTTACTTCACTTTCCGCATAACAAAAGTAAGTAAAAATCAAATTAAATTGTCTGCTCTAGTGTTGACCATTTAGGAGCAGTTCGCCCAACTCACTGGATTTTTGTTTGCTCTGAAAAAGTGCAATTGAATATATTCAGTTTTTTAAAAAATTTCATAGTTCTTGAGACTTATTTTCCATTGTTCGATACCCTTTTCTCGCAAATTTGAATTGAATTTTTGATTTTTGCCTGTATTTCTACTTCTTATAGAAGTAATACCTGCTGGAAAATGATTTTCGTTTGACATGTTAAGATTTTCGTTGCCAAAGAAAGCGTCACCCGTTTTTTTTAAGACTAAATGAGGTATTTAAAGGCCGCGCAGCGATAGAAGGGCCGGTTTTGGTCTCATCGTTGTTTAGTGCAATGAAAAAAGATTCTGATTGTATATTGGGACTGCCTATTTTGATTTTTTTTTTGTTTTTTTCCATCCCAATCAAAAGAAGTTTTTTTTCTTTTGTGACGTTCAATTAATAAGAGGTCATTTTACGTTCCAATAATGTCCAGCCAAACGGTATTGTAATTTATAAATAAAGCTTACAGTTTTTGGCTCTGACGAACGATTCGTAATTTTTTACATTATTCTTGAGTTTTGTCAGCGTTTGATGTTCTGTTTGTGATCTTAATATTGAGTTGAGCCGAAATTATCAAATACCTGATTCGTTATTACTTGAGCTACAAAAAAACCTAATAAGTTAGATTGATTAATTTGAGATTTGCCAATATCAATCTTATCTCAGCAACTTTTCAGCGTAGTCTTAGCAAAAAGAGGTCGCTTTTTTAAATTGAATAACTATCATATTGTAGTCTTCGATGCTTTTGTAAATAAACAATGGTTTTTTGGCGATGACACCACAAGTTTTCGTGAAATTTTTATTATTCTTTTGACATTTTCCATTTTTTGATGTTTTTTTGATCTCTTGTCCGATCATCACGGTAATTGCACATTAAAAACGAGTCGTATATCACATTTGTGGCTCTCAACAAAGCGCAATTGATTATATTCAATTTTTTAAACTACTTTTCATAGTTTGAGTTTTAAATTATTTTTCATAGTTCGATACATTTCTCGTAAAATTGAAATGAATTTTTGATTTTTGCCTTTTTTTCCATTTTTTTGTAGAAGTATGACCTGCTGAAAAATGATAGGGCTGGATTTTTTTGTATGAAGAATTTTAACGAAGCCAATGAATGGTTTGAGTTAATAGCTAATTGCTTTCATTACTTTGAATTTAATTTGTTTTCACAATTTGTGAGCGTATCTCCTAATTTTGTCATTTGTTTTCTGTCTTTGTTATCATTCTCAATAAAGGCAGGACCCATGTTTTTGCTGGTGGACTGAAAGTCATATGGTTGAGTTTACTTTTCATTTGATGCTA
Source organism: Convolutriloba macropyga (assembly GCF_964194025.1). NCBI lineage: Eukaryota > Metazoa > Xenacoelomorpha > Acoela > Convolutidae > Convolutriloba > Convolutriloba macropyga. The sequence continues at coordinate 70,908,274 of NC_134469.1, read as the reverse complement.
TTTTGACTTTTTCATGAAGTTTTTTAAGAAAAAAAGACATACATTGAGCTTAGATCATAAGAAATAATATTTGGTTTTTTTATTCGATTTTGTTGTTTGTCTTGTCTTTTAAAGACAGGTATCATCGGCCCTCTAATGAGTTTTTGTTTCATTTGTATAGTGGTTAGCGCTTCAAGCGGTTATTTAAATGGATACACCAATATTTTCGACAAAAAAAATTTAAAAATTTCTATATCTTCCTCTTTTGGTGGACAATTCATTCAAAAGCTTGGTTGAGCGGGGTCGGAAAATTAAATGCGAACGCATACTATATGCGAACGCTCACTTTACCTACTATAAAAACAAGGTCCGTAAAATTCTTTTTCTTGCCCTCTCCTGATCGTAATCTAGGTAAAAAGATATTTTAAATATATTAGCGATAGACAACCGAAGAACCTATTAACAATTCTTTAAAGTAGATCATAGAAGGGGTTGAGACATATATAGAGAAAAAATTTCTCTACTAAAGAATGAAACAAATAATATTTAGGACTGCTAAGGGAACATTTTTGCCATTTGAGGTAATAAATTGAGTTACTGTATAATTCGAACATATTGACCTTGCCTGCCTCTTGGAGGTTCTATGAAATGAATCGCCATTTCTTTAGAAATGGATAAAGCAATAAAGACAATAGAAGCAAACTAAATTTCTAATTGTGGGTGATTTTCTTGTTTCGAATTATTCTTTCTATCTTCCGGATAGGCTAGTCCTGATTTTCAGTTCAGTAATGGGGGCAGATTCGTACTTTGAAACTTGTGTAATTGTGTATTATCCATTTTTGTCAAAATATATTATATAGGACGTGTATTCGTTATGCTCTACACTTTTATGAAGATATCATATAAAGGTGTACCGAGTACCATACCATTCCACACTGCAAGGAAATAGAGCCGAATTGGAGGGCCAGAAGGGAAAAAGTAGGTTCACAAATTTGGTTGGTCGTTCGATCTTATTGTTTCCTATCTTAAGTCCCACAAATGTAAGAAATGTTCAATTAATTAAATCAGTTGTCGCTTTTTTTATAGATTACAAGTTGTCAAAAAGAAGGAAAATAGGGGTCAGGGTTCAAAAATCGGTCAAAATTTTCAAAGAATCTATTTCAAGTACATTGATACAATTAGCTATCAAATTAAATCATTGAATACCTTCATTCATCGTTCAATGAGGAAGCCAGTGACGCCTGTCATCATTCAGAATTTGTGATACGACTACAAAAAACGACTAATACAAGCAAAATGTTCGAAAAAATTCTTTATCTAATCTCGTTTTTTTTTTAAAAAAAACAATGGGATCTTTTATTGATGTGATAATCTGACAGGGCAACAAAAAACGTTTTCAAAAACAAGCAAACGTCCAAAAACACTGACGGAAGCTCGTGGTATTGAAGTCATGTAAGCATAATTAATATTTTCATGACAGATTTTTAAAATAAAAATATAAAAAAGATGAGCTATTGGGTGTGAACTGAAAGCGGTATAAAGTTACTTATATACCTTTATATAAGCTGGCGTGAGACCAGGAGCTGGCGTAACACGAGAATTCAATTCAAATTTACAAAAACTCTGTGCAAGCCATTAAAACCAAGACATTTCCTCTGAAAAAATATGTGATCATGGGGCCTCGTTTTCATCTAAGGATGAGCTTTCATTATTTGACCTCTGATAAGGAACTTTTATGGTCTATAATAAACATAGAAAAGAAACAAAAAAACGATGAGAGAACTTTGTAGAACACGCCCGAAAAGAAACGCAACAATATTCCAAGCCGGCGATGAGCAAAATAGCCTTGACATTGTTGCGCGTTCAATTTTAACATGTAATTTTTCCAAACAAATTTTGCAAAAATTATCATTCTATTGTTCACAAAAAATTAAACTTCGATGACTTGCTGAAAAAAAATTGAAGTTCAAAAAATTTTTTTCAATTGTAAATTCGAGTTTCGGGTTTTCTTGTGATGCTACTCACAACACTCTACGATGAAAATATCGATCAGGCGAAATCGACTGAGCAAAAAAAAACCAAGTTGAGGATAGAATTTCTCCATTAAAGTGGGTCGGATAAAAACTTTGGAAGTTTTCATAAGGGGGTGGCACCACAAAGACGCTGAGTGGAGAGAAACGTGGACTCTAGATAAAAAGCGACAACTGATTTAATTAAATTACAATTTCTTACATTTGTGGAACTTAAGATAGGAAACAATAAGATCGAACGACCAATCAATTTTGTGAACCTCCTTTTTCCCTTCTGGCCCTCCAATTCGGCTCTATTTCCTTGCAGTGTGGAATGGTATGGTACTCGGTACATCTTTATATGATGTTTTCATAAAAGTGTAGAGCATAACGATTACACGTCCTATATAATATATTTTGACAAAAAATGGTTAATGCACAATTACACAAGTTTCAAAGTACGAATCTACCCCCATTACTGAACTGAAAATCAGGACTAGCCTATCCGGAAGTTAGAAAGAATAATTCGAAACAAGAAAATCACCCATAATTAGAAATTTAGTTTGCTTCTATTGTCTTTATTGCTTTATCTATTTCTAAAGAAATGGCGATTCATTTCATAGAACCTTAAAGAGGCAGGCAAGGTCAATATGCTCGAATTATATGGTAACTCAATTTATTACCTCAAATGCCAAAAGGTTCCCTTACCAGTCCAAAAAATTATTTGTTTCACTCTTTAGTATGGAAATTCATTCTCTATATATGTCTCAACCCCTTTTATGATCTACTTTAAAGAATTGTTGATAGGTTCTTTGTTTGTCTATCGCTAATAAATTTAAAATATCTTTTTACCTAGATTACGATCAGGAGAGGGCAAGAAAAAGAATTTTACGGACCTTGTTTTTATGGTAGGTAAAGTGAGCGTTCGCATATAGTATGCGTTCGCATATCAATTTCCGACCCCGCTCAACCAAGCTTTTGAATAAACTGTCCACCAAAAGAGGCAGATATAGAAGTTTTTAAAAAAATTTTATTGTCGAAAATATTGGTGTATCCATTTAAATAACCGCTTGAAGCTCTAACCACTATACAAATGAAACAAAAACTCATTAGAGGGCCGACGATACCTGTCATTAAAAGACAACACAAACAACAAAATCGAATACAAAAACAAAAATTGTTTCTTACGATCTAAGCTCAATGTATATCTTTTTTTTCTTAAAAAACTTCATGAAAAAGTCAAAATAGCATCAGATGAAAAGTAAACTCAACCATATGACTTGCAGTCCACCAGCAAAGACATGGGACCTGCCTTTATTGAGAATGATAACAAAGACAGAAAATAAATGACAAAATTAGAAGATACGCTCACAAATTTTGAAAGCAAATTAAATTCAAGGTCATGAAAGCAATTAGCTATTAACTGAAACCATTCATTGGCTTCGTTAAAATTCTTCATACAAAAAACAATCCAGCCCTATAATTTTTCAGCAGTTCATACTTCTACAAAAAAAATGGAAAAACAGGCAAAAATCGAAAACTCATTTCAATTTTACAAGAAAACGTATCGAACTATGAAAAATAATTTAAAACTCAAACTATGAAAAATAGTTTAAAAAATTGAAAATAATCAATTGCACTTTGTTGAGAGCCACAAATGTGATATACGACTTGTATTTAATGTGCAATTACCGCGATGATCGAACAAGATAGCAAAAAAAAACAACAAAAATTGGAAAATGTCAAAAGAATAATAAAAATTTCACGAAAACTTGTGGTGTCATCGCCAAAAAACCATTATTTATTTACAAAAGCATCGAAGACTACAATATGATAGTTATTCAATATAAAAAAGCGACCTCTTTTTGCTAAGACTACGCTGAAAATTTGGTGAGATAAGATTTCCGTTATTGATTTTGTGGCTGATTTTGTATTTAACAATTTTAAATAGTTGAACGTTTTTGAGTTTCCTTTTTTGTTTTCTTGGGATAATGCAAATTTAATGACAATTTTCTTTGGTTTTGAAGATGAGAGCACTGGGACATACTTAATGGATTTGATGATCAGCTCCTGGTGTTAACGGCTTCGACAACTTTTAGCCCAAAAAATAAACGAAATTTTAATTTTTAGATCTTTTAGTGCTTTTTTGGGTAGTCTAATTTCTTTTTGCTGGAAAATGACAGGTCTAAATGGCTTCCAATGGACTAATATAAGAATCTCTACATTTTTCAGCTGATTGTTTATGGTTTTTTATCTTGACCTCGTTCTTTTTTCATTTTGTCCATGTTATCTCTTGTTTGTAAAAACTTGGTATTTATTTTTGGTCGAAGATACCGACCGTTTATTTTATTAATTGATTTAGATGCTGTGGTCTCCTAGTATCAACAATGGCGTGTCTTGTGATAATGCAACTTTAATGACGGTTTTCTTTGATTTTGAAGATGAGAGCACTTGGACATATTTAATGGATCAACAGCTTCATGTCGTTTTGATGAGTTTTTGATTTTTGGATCTTTTATTACATTTTTTGGTAGTCGCACTACATTTCCCGGAAAATAACGCTTCGCAATGCCTTCCAATGGACATATGTACGAACCTTTTTTTAGTTGACAGCTCATGGTTTTTATCTTCAATGGGTGTGCTCAAATGGGTTTTTTATCAGTCAGTTTTGGCCGATCGATATAATTATCGTAGAGAGTTGTTGGTGGTATCATTAAAAAGCCCGTCCAGCGCAGAAAATGCAATTAAAAATTTTTTTGATTTTCGTTTTTTAAAGGGAGTTATCGAGTTTTAAATTTCTTTGAATAGTAGACAAAATTCCGTTGTTTTTATTCACGTTTTCCGTATTTCTTACCAAAGCTCTTCAATTTTGCTAAAATTTGTTTAAATTGTTTAAGGTAGTGTTATTAATTTTATCTAAAGATAGAGGAGGGTTGCTGAAATTTTTTGATCTGAGTTCTTTGGTTAAAATTTATGCTAAATTTTCAGAATTTAGATTTTTTGTCACAAATGGGACCAAATATGCGTTTTAGCCCACTTTCTTTAAAACTGTTTTCATATTTTCCCTATTTGTTTTCACACATATTTTTGGATTTTTGAGCTTGGGTTTTTTATAATCGTTTTTGGTCGATATGTAGCTTAGTCTCTGTACAGACAACAGGTCACAGCTCGTTTCCAGTGAGCTATAACTTAATCTTTTTAGCGAGTTGTTTCAAAAATTTGTTTCTCGGCTTTGTTACTGCTGTTGCCACGAGATTTCATAAAAAGTTTGAGTTTTTTATACATTTGTACATTTTAAAAGATTATGTTTTCTTCTTAAGTTGTGACATTATTGGATGGTCCCATTGGCTTTGAAATTTTGAGCTGTTGAACATTTTCAATTCTCTTAGTGACAGGTTTTTGGGTTTTAACCGTTGCACTACCCTCTTCGCACAAAGTTTAGTTGAAATTGAACTTTTTTGCCGCTATTTGTCCTTCTTTTTGTCGTATGACGTACACTGGATAATGACAGATCTTAATTGCTTCGTGTGGTGATATAAATGAACATTTTATTTTTTTAAATTTCTTTCTAATGATATTAATCACTTGAATTTAATTGTACTCAAACTGGAATCGTATTTTTGAGCTTCGCAACATTTGCTTTTTTTGTCGACCTGTTACAGAGTGGAATCGGGTACAGGCCCCATATCTTTTTTAATGAAGTATAGTTTAATCTGTTTTTTAGGTTTTATCTGATGCGAGGTTGATTTTGTTATAATTTTTTCAATATGGACAATTCTGGTCTTAACTAATGTTTGTTGTTTGATTTTTTTATTGTCTTTTCTGTTAGTCATATTAGCAAAAAGTTTTTTCGGTCCTCTATCGTGGCATTCTTATATTATATTAGTGGTTTATCGATATGTATTTTTTGAAAGTTTTCTATCTCTTCATTATTTGGTAGCCATTTAAGTCAAGAATGTGGATGAGCGGGGTCAGAACATTATGCGCGTACGCATAGACCCTCATCGTATTCTTTGGTTTCTTAACTTGTTATTCATTCTCATTATGGATAGGTCCCATTGGCTTCGAAATGAAGAACAAGTTGGTTTGTTTCGTTTAGGCTTTGTCTTATGAGATTTTGCTTTTTTAAGTGATTTTTTTGAGTTTCTCCGTAATGTTTTATGCCGTAAATTATTTTTTTGTCTAGTAGTGTTTTTAATGTCTGGTATCATCGGCTCTGCAGTTGGTATTATTTATTTCATTTAAGGACTAGCGTTTAAAACAATTTTATTACTCATTAAGCAATTAATTTACTACAGCATATGTAGTTTTGAATATTTTCTTCCTAATTTGGTAGACAATTAAGTGGTAGACAAACAATGTGGATGAGCGGGGCGGGAACACTATGTACGAATGCACATTACCGAGCCTCCTTGTTTGCTTAGCGACCTCAACATTTAAAACTAATGCTTGGTCGGGTAATATTGGGATACTTTTTTGCAAAAAAGGTCTTTAATGACTGCAGTTAACCTCAGCCACAATCTTTGATGTTTATTTGCCATCTGCTAAACATTATAGTTCTGATTGCCGCCAGACATTGAAAAACGCACTAAAATAAGCGTTAAATGTAATTACTGTTACCTTTTAATTTTTAATTTTTTTTTGAATTTGACCTATTGCCTTGGACAATAGCAACTACAGCAACTGCAGGCTTTCATTTTTTTATTAAAACAAGATTTTTCACGGTTTTTGTTCCTCGATTGAGTTATTTGTCGAGTCCTAAATTTTTCTAACGAAAGGGCGAAAAAATGGATTTTCCTTACGATATTGGCTATGATATTCTACTTTTGTTTTTGTCATTAATCATTAGGAAAGTTTAGCAAACAATTTTGCATTTTTTTGTCATTTGAAAATGCTGTGAGCCTAAATTGAAGCGCCAGCCAGGTGCTAGGATTTAATATTCGAATTCAAATCCGTCCATTTAGTTTGTGAGCGTTGTCTAGTGTCCTATCAGAACTCACCCAAGAGTTAGTTTGGGATTAAAATTTTACTTTGAATGTAATTTGCAAAACGTTTTTGCTATCTAGTGTTGAATTAGAGTACAAAAGGTTGAAATATCTACGAAATAGAAAACTATTCTGCTCAAATTTGCAAATTCCAAAATTTATTACAATGTGTTCAAGTGTCGATTGCTCCTTTCATCATTTTCATTATCATCATTGTCACGCGCAGCGTCTCTTCCAACTCAGAATTTTGCGACTTGAGTCGCTCATTCTCTGATACCATGTCGTTTATTGAAGTATCGCGATTTTCCATCTCGAATTTCAAATTCGCCATGTCCTCCTGCAACAACGTCAACTTATCCTTAAAAGTAGACTCCAACGTTTCCATTGCAATTTTTGCTTCCGTCTCCAAATCTGTTTTTTCTTCCTCGCTTTTCTTGAGTTGTGATTCGAGGAAGTTTTTCTCCTCATTTAGTTTCGACTTCTCTTGCCTCGAGTTTCTGATATCGCTCAAAAGTTTATCGTTCGCTTGTTCAGCTTGCCTAAGTTGAGAGTTGAGTCGCTCGTTCACAGTTCGGCTCTCGGCTCGTTTGGAATCTAGCTCGGCCTCTCGTTGTTCAAACTCTATTCTCAATGTTTCAATTTCGTCTCTCAGACGTCGAATTTCTTCATTCTTTGGAACCAATTTTGTCTTCAAGTCATTTTCTAGTCGATTCTTCTCCCGTTTCAAAGCCTCAATATTGTTCTCAAGCGTTTCCAAAAGTTGCTCCAGATTTGACTTCTCCTCTTCAAATTTGAGTGTTCGTTCTTTCACCTCCTTTTTAGATTCTGCTCGTTGTTTTTCTAACAGCTGAAACATATATCGATTAGCTTCGCCGAATATGCCACCCTATATATCAAAACCGTTTTTTGCACTCTGGTTGACAAAATGTGCGCGCTCTTTCACAAGTAACACTGATAAGTGCCATATTATAAGCTTTGGTGAAAAAGTTTTTTAATTTAAGAAACACTAGCAATACTTATCAGAAACATTTATTAGTTTTATTATTGTCAAAAACACTGACAAAACCTATTACGGAAGTCAAGATTTTTTTTCTTACCGGAATTTGATATTGGGGCACTTTCGTTTTTGGCTGAATTGGGGCACTTTCATTTTTGACATCCGGATTTTAATCACTTAATTACAGCTATTTTGCGGCTTAGAATGGATTTAATTTGATTTAATAATAAAATTTTAAAAATTCTTCAAACTATGTCACACATATAGTGGTGTTTTAAAGATTATTAGAGAACTCAGGATACCATTTCAATGGTCACTAAAACTTTGAGGCAGAGAGCTGAGTTTGAAAGATTGACTTTGAAAGAATGATTTTGAGAGATCGTGATGTTTGAAAAAATCAGAAATCCAATCTTTGACACTTGAATAAAACAGCTAGGAATAATCGACTGCTTCACTATTGGAGACGGAGACGTTTGATTTATTTGAACTCCCGTAATATTTCAAGAAGGAGAGTCTTTTTTCACGAATCTACAGTATTGTATTTCAATTTCAATTGAATTTCAACACTTTCGTACCCATTGCTTCTCTAAACAATGTAGAACAAAAACTTAGGCCCCCTTGGGCCTCGCGACCACACTTGGGCACAAGCGGCCTCGTGTCAGAACACTAAGTTCCTCTGGCGGCTACTAATCCGCGCTTAATTAATTACTGCGTGCTTGGGCTAATAACGAGTTAATATTAGCTATTAATTGTTCCGACCCTCTTGAGGGGGGAGGAACTATATACTCAAATGGGTTTTTTTTTGTTCAGTCAGTTTTGACCGATCGATATATTCGTCAGACAGAGTTGTGAGTGGTATCATTAAAAAACCCCTCCAGCTTAAAATATGAAATTAAAAAGATTTTTTTTTTGAATTTCGTATTTTACAAGGAGTTATCGAGGTTTGAAGTTTTGTGAATCATAGAGGATTTTCCGTTGTTTTTATTTACATTTTCCGAAATTTCGCCTAAAATTTTGTCAATTTTGCTAAAAATTGTGAAAATTGTTATTATTAGTACTGTTTATTCTGTTTATAGAGACAAAAAAGTACTGTTGACAATTTTGATTTAATTTCTATGGCTAAAATTTTGGCTACGTATTTCAAAATTCAGCTTTTTCATCAAAAATTGTCCCAAATAAGCTTCTTTAGTCCATTTTGATTAAAATTGCGGAAAGTACACACCCCAAAAACAACAAACACAATCTTTATAATTACAAAGGGAGCTATTCTTACTTCCAATTCCATTGAGAGTAGTCTAGAATCAAAATTTGCCGTTTTTCGCAAACTTTACTCTATGATTATCAAAAACGCACATTTATTTTTAATCTTTTAACTACCAAATTTTATAGATCTAAAGCATTCGAATCAGTTAAATGTTCTAAATGGACGAACAGCAATAACGGGGCTGGTTTTGGTCCAACCTTGAACTGTTACGATCGAAAACATAATTCGGATTGTAATCAGTCGGTCTTTTTAAAAAAAAAACAAATCGAGTTGTTTATGATAATTAAAGAAGAGAACAATTCACATCACAGCTCACTGTTGATAGGTCCAAATGGCTTCCTAAACAGTTCCAATTTTTTGAATTTTTTTCTTTGCTTGAAAGATTTTGGTCGTTTTGACTCCTAAGAACTTAATTAAACAGTGGCTTTTTGAAATTTGCCACTATTTTTCTCTTAATTTGGTCAGCTTGTGGCTTAGTGTCAGCAAAGAAAAAACGCTACTTCTTCCTTTTCTTCTGTTGAATAAAGTTTAGTTTTTGCTGTATTATGCGTTAAGTTTTGGTTTTTTGGCTTTGTTACTATCAGATTTCACAATTTTTTTTGGTTCTTAGGTATTGGCCACTCTTTCACGTTTTTTTTTCTCGTTTCGTCACATTATCACAATACTGAAAGTTCACAAATTGGCGCTCAAAATAAAGCACAATTGAGCAAATAAAAATCTTACAAGGCGTAGATTATGGTTTCAACGGCTTCGACATCCGTTTCTCGAAGAATTTAATTGATTTTTTTTACAATCGTCTTTAACTGTCGTTTTTACTCTGTCTTTGTAGTCGTATGAAATTAGCTGGATAATGACAGTAGTCATTGGCATTTTAAGAACTAATAAATGGGTTTGTTTTCTGATTTGAGTAGATAGCAGATGGCGTTCATGACTTTGAAAACAATTGTTTTCAAAACTAAAAAAAAACTCTTTTTAACGTTGTTTAACTTCGGATTTTTTGTCTATTTGTTTCCTTGTCTCGTTAATTACAGGTCACATATAACATAATTGTTGTCAAAGGAAGATGCATGTTACATAATCATGAATATGCATGTTACTTTAAGAAGATGCATGTTACTTTCTAAAAGAATTCGTTATGAAAATACTGGCTCCGACACGGATTTTTTGCACAAAAAGTAAATTATTAATTTCTCTTTTCTCCCTATGTTTAACGTTCTTTTGAAGAAGTAAGCTATATACTGGGTTCCTACATGTCTCAAGTGCTTCCTTTGTACGAATAGACGAACCTCTTCGTTTTTTTTATTTTGTAGCTAGTGGCTTTAATGACTTTGAAAATAATTATTTTCAAAAAAATTTTCTCAAAATCTTTCCTTTTTCTTCTTTTTGGTCTACATTTAACCTCTTCGCATTTGTGAGAACGCCTAAAAAATTTTCTTGGCATTTGGGGAAGGCTCAATTGAATATATTTTTTGGGGCCAAATATGGCTGTACGGCTTCGACAGCGTTTTCACGCAAGTTTCATTTGAATTTTTTTGTTGTCTCTATTTGTTGTATTTTGTAATCGCTTAAAAAACTGATTATTGAAAGGTGTTAATCCCCTCCTATAGAGGCGTGTGTTATCATAAACATATTGGATGTTTTCAATTGTCATCTAATGGTTTTCCTAACTTTGAATTTAATTGTTTTTAAAAATATAAGCCAATTTGTTTTTAGTTCATTTTTGTCTAATTGTTACCGAGATTTTTTATTGAGTAGTCGCATATCTTTTATAGTGAAATACAAGTTATTTTGTTTAGTTTCACCTCTATCCGACGCTATTTTGAGCTTGTTAGTAAGTTTTTTTTAAAATGAACATTGTATTTAATTGTCGTTTTTACTTTGTCTTTTAGTTGTATGAAACGACCTGGATAATGACAGGTCTCTATGGTATTTCATGAGGGAATAAATGAGCCTTTGTTCTGATTTGAGTAGACAGCTGATGGCCTTCATAACTTTGAAAACAATTGATTTAAAAAACTCTTTTTAACGTTGTTTAACTTCGCTTTTTTTGTCTAATTGTTTCCTTGTGTCGTTAATTACAGTTCACTTATAACATAATTGTTGTCGAGGGAAGATGCATGTTACATAATCATGAAGATGCATGTTACTTTCAGAAGATGCATGTTACTTTCTAAAAGAATTCGTTATGAAAATACTGGCTTCGACACGGACTTTTTGCACAGAAAGTAAATTAATTTTTCTTTTCTCCCTATGTTTAACGTTCTTTTGAAGAGGTAAGCTATATATTGGGTTCCTACATGTCCCAAGCGCTTCCTTTGTACGAATAGACGAACCGCTTCGTTTTTTTTATTTTGTAGCTAGTGGCTTTCAAGACTTTGAAAATAATTGTTTTCGAAAAAATTTTCTCAAAATCTTTCCTTTTTCTTCTTTTTGGTCTACTTTTAACCTCTTCGCATTTGTGAGAAGGCCTATAACACTTTCTTGGCATTTGAGGAAGGCTCAATTGAATATATTTTTTGGGGCCAAATATGGCTGTACGGCTTCGACAGCGTTTTCTAGCAAGTTTCAATTGAATTTTTTTGTTGTCTCTATTTGTTGTTTTTTGTAACCGCTTAAAAAATTGATTATTGAGAGGACTTAGTTCCGTCCTATAGAGGCCGGTGTGATCATAAACATATTGGATGTTTTCAATTTTCATCTAATGGTTTTCCTAACTTTGAATTTAATTGTTTTTAAAAATTTAAGCCAATTTGTTTTTAGTTCATTTTTGTCTAATTGTTACCGAGATTTTTTATTGAGTAGTCGCATATCTTTTCTAGTGAAATACGAGTTATTTTGTTTAGTTTCATCTTTATCCGACGCTATTTTGAGCTTGTTAGTAAGTTTTTTTAAAATGGAAATTGTATTTAATTGTCGTTTTTACTTTGTCTTTTAGTCGTATGAAACGACCTGGATAATGACAGGTCTCGATGGTATTTCATGAGGGAATAAATGAGCCTTTGTTCTGATTTGAGTAGACAGCTGATGGCCTTCATAACTTTGAAAACAATTGTTTTAAAAAAACTCTTATTAACGTTCTTTAACTTCTCATTTTTTTTTGTTTTCTGTCTATTTGTTACCTAGTGTAGTTAATTACAAGTCAAATATGACATTATTGTCGAGGGAAGGTGCATGTTACAGAATCATGAAGATGCATGTTACTTTCAGAAGATGCAAGTTACTTTCTAAAAGAATTCGTTATGAAAATACTGGCTTCGACACGGATTTTTCGCACAAAAAGTAAACTAATTTTTCTTTTCTCCCTATATTTAACGCTCCTTTGTAGAGGTGAGACATATTTTGAGTTCCTTCAAGTCTCAAGTGCTTCTTTTGTACGAATAGACGAACCTATTTAGTTTTTTTGTTCTGTAGCTAGTGGCTTTCATGACTTTGAAAATAATTGCTTTCGAAAAAATTTTCTCAAAATCTGTCCATTTTCTTCTTTTTGGTCTACTTTTAACATCTTCGCATTTGTGAGAAGGCCTATAACACTTTCTTGGCATTTGAGGAAGGCTCAATTGAATATATTTTTTGGGGCCAAATATGGCTGTAGGGCTTCGACAGCGTTTTCTAGCAATTTTCAATTGAATTTTTTTGTTGTCTCTATTTGTTGTTTTTTGTAACCGCTTAAAAAAATGATTATTGAGAGGACTTAGTTCCCTCCTATAGAGGCCGGTGTGATCATAAACATATTGGATGTTTTCAATTTTCATCTAATGGTTTTCCTAACTTTGAATTTAATTGTTTTTAAAAATTTAAGCCAATTTGTTTTTAGTTCATTTTTGTCTAATTGTTACCGAGATTTTTTATTGAGTAGTCGCATATCTTTTTTAGTGAAATACGAGTTATTTTGTTTAGTTTCATCTTTATCCGACGCTATTTTGAGCTTGTTAGTAAGTTTTTTAAAATGGAAATTGTATTTAATTGTCGTTTTTACTTTGTCTTTTAGTCGTATGAAACGACCTGGATAATGACAGGTCTCGATGGTATTTCATGAGGGAATAAATGAGCCTTTGTTCTGATTTGAGTAGACAGCTGATGGCCTTCATAACTTTGAAAACAATTGTTTTAAAAAAACTTTTATTAACGTTCTTTAACTTCTCATTTTTGTTGTTTTCTGTCTATTTGTTACCTAGTGTAGTTAAATACAAGTCAAACATGACATTATTGTCGAGGGAAGGTGCATGTTACAGAATCATGAAGATGCATGTTACTTTCTAAAAGAATTCGTTATGAAAATACTGGCTTCGACACGGATTTTTCGCACAAAAAGTAAACTAATTTTTCTTTTCTCCCTATATTTAACGCTCCTTTGTAGAGATGAGACATATTTTGAGTTCATTCAAGTCTCAAGCGCTTCCTTTGTACGAATAGACGAACCTATTTAGTTTTTTTGTTCTGTAGCTAGTGGCTTTCATGACTTTGAAAATAATTCTTTTCAAAAAAATTTTCTCAAAATCTGTCCTTTTTCTTCTTTTTGGTCTACTTTTAACCTCTTTGCATTTGTGAGAAGGCCTATAACACTTTCTTGGCATTTGAGGAAGGCTCAATTGAATATATTTTTTGGGGCCAAATATGGCTGTACGGCTTCGACAGCGTTTTCTCGCAAGTTTCAATTGAAGTTTTTTGTAGTCACTATTTGTTGTTCTTTTTGTAACCGCTTAAAAAATTGATTATTGAGAGGTCTTAATGCCCTCCTATAGAGGCGTTTGTGATCATAAACATATTGAATGTTTTCAGTTGTCGTCTAATGATTTTCCTAACTTTGAAGTTAATTGTTTTTTTAAAATTTAAGCCAATTTGTTTTTTGTTCAGTTTTGTCTAATTGTTACCGAGCCTTTTTTTATTGAGTGGTCACATATCTGTTCTAGTGAAACACAAGTTATTTTGTTTAGTTTCACCTTTATCCGACGCTATTTCGAGCTTGCTCGTAAGTTTTTTAAAATGGACGTTGTCTTTAATTGTCGTTTTTACTTTGTCTTTTAGTCTTAGGAAACGACCTGGATAAAGACAGGTCTCATTGGTATTTCTTGAGGGAATAAATGAGCCTTTGTTCCAACTTGAGTAGATAGCTGATGGCCTTCATAACTTTGAAAACAATTGTTTTGAAAAAACTCTAATTAACATTCTTTAACTTCTCATTTTTGTTGTTTTCTGTCTATTTGTTACCTAGTGTAGTTAATTACAAGTCGAATATGACATTATTATCGAGGGAACGTGGAAGTGTAAACAATCTAATGTTTTTTGAAGAATTTGTTACGAATTTACTGGATTCGGCACGGGTTTTTCGCACAAAAAGTAAGCTAATTTTCAATTTTTGTCTTTTTTTAACGCTCTTTTTGTAGACGTAAGAAATTTTCTGGCTTATGACAAACCTCGGGCGCTTCTTTTGGACGATTATGCGAACCTACTTAATTGTTTCATTTTGTAGCTAATGCCTTTAATGACCTTCAAAATAATTGTTTTCGAAAAAAAAGAAGTGCTAAATATTTTGCCTTTATTTCTCGTTTTACTTGTTACCTATACTCAATCCTTAATGAGAAGGCCAATACCAAATTATTTGGTGTTCAATGAAGGCTCAATTGAACATATTTTGAGGGGCCATGTATGGCCGTAAGGCTGCGACAGCGTTTTCTCGCAAGTTTCAATTGAATTTTTTTGTTGTCTCTCTTTGTTGTTCTTTTTGTAACCGCTTGAAAAATTGATTATTGAGAGGTCTTAATACCCTCCTATAGAGGCGTGTGTGATCATAAACATATTGGATGTTTTCAATTGTCATCTAATGGTTTTCCTAACTTTGACGTTAATTGTTTTTAAAAATTTAAGCCAATTTCTTTTTTGTTCATTTTTGTCTAATTGTTACCGAGCATTTTTTGAGTGGTCACATATCTGTTCTAGTGAAATACAAGTTATTTTGTTCAGTTTCACCTCCTTTATTCGACGCTATTTCGAGCTTGTTCGTAAGTTTTTTTTAAAATTGACATTGTCTTTTTTTGTCGTTTTTACTTTGTCTTTTGGTCGTATGAAACGACCTGGATAATGACAGTTCTCATTGGTAATTCTTGAGGGAATAAATGAGCATTTGTTCTGACTTGAGTAGATAGCTGATGGCCCTCATAATTTTGAAAACAATTGTTTTTTTAAAAAAAACTCTAATTAACGGTCTTTAACTTCTCATTTTTGTTGTTTTCTGTGTATTTGTTACCTAGTGTAGTTAATTACAAGTCGAATATGACATTATTGTCAAGGGAACGTGGA
Source organism: Convolutriloba macropyga (assembly GCF_964194025.1). Taxonomy (NCBI): domain Eukaryota; kingdom Metazoa; phylum Xenacoelomorpha; order Acoela; family Convolutidae; genus Convolutriloba; species Convolutriloba macropyga. Next base: position 70,892,743 of record NC_134469.1, on the reverse strand, counting down.
AACGTAAACAATCTAATGGTTTTTAAAGAATTCGTTACGAATTTACTGGATTCGGCACGGGTTTTTCGCACAAAAAGTAAGCTAATTTTCAATTTTTGTCTATTTTTAACGCTCTTTTTGTAGACGTAAGAAATATTCTGGCTTATGACAAACCTCAGGCGCTTCCTTTGGACGATTAGGCGAACCTACTTAATTGTTTCATTTTGTAGCTAATGCCTTTCATTACTTTCAAAATAATTGTTTTCCAAAAAAACAAGTGCTAAATTTTTTGCCTTTATTTCTCGTTTTACTTGTTACCTATACTCTCTCCTTAATGAGAAGGCCAATACCACATTTTTTGGTGTTCAATGAAGGCTCAGTTGAACATATTTTGAGGGGCCAAATACGGCTGTAAGGCTGCGACAGCGTTTTCTCGCGAGTTTCAATTGAATTTTTTCTTTGTATCTCTTTGTTGTTCTTTTTGTAACCAAAAAACCATTAATGCAAGATCTTAAGGCAGTTCTATAGAAGCGCTTGTGATCATAAACATATTGGATGTTTTCCATTGCCATCGAATGGATTTCCTTTGAATTAATTGTTTTTTAATAAATATAAGCCAATTTTTTTTATCTTTGCTGTTTTTTCTTCCTTTTGTCTATGTGTTTCCTAGTTAATTACAGGTTTAATATGAAATCATTGTTGACGAGGTAGAAGCAAGCGAACAAAATCTATTACTTTTTTAAAGAATTCATCTTGAGTTTACTGTGTTCGACAGGGATTTTTCGCTCAAAAAGAAAAACTAATTTTTGATTTTTGTCTATATTTAAGGTTCTTTTCTAGACTTAAAACATCTTCTGAAAAATTACACGTCTCAAGCGCTTCTCTTGTACAAATAGACGAACCTATTTCACTATTCCATTTTGTAGCTAATGGCTTTCATGAATTTGGAAATAATTGTTTTCGAAAAAAAATGTGTTAATTATCTTTGCCGTTTTTCTGTTTTGTTCTACTTGTTACCTATTCATACTAATGAGACCCCGCTATACCACATTTCGAAGTTTGCGGAAGGCTTGATTGAACAAATTTTGGGCGCAAAATATGGCTTTTAGGCTTCGACAGTGTTTTCTTGCAAGTTTCAATTGAATTTTTTTGTTGTCGCTGTTTGTTGTTGTTCTCAGGTCTTAAGGCCCTGCTATAGAAGCGTATGTGATCACAAACATATTGGATGTTTCCAATTGCCATCCAATGGTTTTCCTTACATTGAAGTTAATTGTTTTTTGAAATAAAGCAAATTTTCTTTATCTTTGCTGTTTTGTTTTTGTTCTTTTTTGTCTAAAGGTTACCGAGCCTTTTTATAGAGTGGTGCCATATCTTTTCTAATAAAGTACAAGTTATTTTGTTTAGTCTCATTTTTATCTGACACTATTTTGAGCTTCTGTAAGTTTTTTGATGGACATAAAATTTTGGATGTAATTAATGTTTGTTGTTTTTGTTGATTGATTTTGTTGTTCCTCTTGACTTGCTTTCTTAGTAATGGCTGATCTCATCAATGCAATGCGGCTTTTTTGTTCGACTGAGTTATTTGGATTTGAGGCGATCTTTGTTCACACACCTTTTTTTGGAAAATATTTGAATTTTTGGAGTTTTCTATCTGTTCTTATTTGGTAGATATTTATGCCAAAAATGTGGTTGAGCGGGGTCGGAACTTGACGTGCAAGCGCACATTACCGAGCCTCCTTGTTTCTACTATATAAACAAGATAAAATTAAGGTTAATGAGAATTGGAACTAAGCTCACGTAAGCGCCGCCAGTACTACTAATTTTCTTTTCGTTTTAATTGACATTTGCAACTCAGCGATACTAAAAGAGGCAGCTAATACTGATGCAGATGGCTCAGGCAAGGAGTTATAAAATTCCCCGAAAAGTCTGCAAAAGTACGGCCTCTAACAGCAGAACCTGAGTCACACAGCCACCTACGTGATGGTAAACTTTTAATCATCAACCCACAACTATTCGAGCTGATTTTTACAGGAAGAAATAACATTTTTTTGGAGAAAACAGAGTTGAGTCTCTCAATTCGCGGTCAGTGGGAAAATTAGAAAGTCCTGTTAACTATGAACGTGAACATGGGTTTCAGCCAGCTATCGGCCAATTTTACTGCCTAGACTGAGGGCTGACGCTGGATAAAACCTGTTTCAATCAATCGCCAATGACAACGAATTACTCCGCCAGTACCAGACATAGTGACTACAGTCCAACCCAATTTATCCAAAATCAGTGTAAGCCTAATTGATAGACGGACTCTTTTTCAAATTAGTTCATTAAATTTCATTAACCCCCTCCCCTCATTAAATTTCAATTGATTACAGCACAAAACAGATTACATACACTTTTGCCATTGATTTTTTCTTTTATCTGACTGAAAGGCATACATATAGAGACCCATAAAGCGGGGTCTATAGCAGCCCATCTAATTTGATAATGTTGGAAACAACCTTAAGAAAAGCATTAGTAGCTTCAGTTACCGCTTTAAGAACAGTATTCGAAAACAACTGTTAGGTAAATGACGTTGCTGCGGACAACTACTTTAGGAGACAATTTGGGTCGGTAAAAAACATCGTCTTGTCACAAAATTACTCCACCTTTATAGCATACATAGAGCAATTAGAGAGAGTGGAGCTATGAGTTGTATGCCCTCAAATCTGCTGGACGATGATCGAGAGGATTCAATAATACAAAAAAAAACACAAACCGATCTGCTGATGTTTCTGATAATCAAAACTAATTTTATTTCGTTAAATCCACTATTACTATTATTGCTTTATTTTTCTTTAAGTTTCATTCATTTGTATCTTTAAACGTCTATAAGTTGTTCTGAAGAAACAATAGGTTTTCTCAAAGGTCCAAAAGGCAAATCAATTAATATTATGAAGCGGGACAACCAAAATGAGGACTCTCTGATTAAGGTTACTTTTGAATTGTTGTGATACTTAGCTTTAGTTATAAAAACGTTCTCAAACAAACTAGTTTTTCAAGAAATCAAGCAATAAAAACCTTTGAATCCCAGGTTGCACAAAGCTAACAAAAATGTGGAATACAAGAAAGCTTAAAAAGTTTTTTTTTAATTTGACCTCAGATAACGCTATGAACTTAATCTTGACTTTCAGTTGAGTTGTTCTCGTATTTTGTCATTGAAATTCATACATTTAGAATCACAGCAGCTTGGCAAATATTAAAAAAGAACAAGCAGTTGTACCCTCTTTTCTGTGGAAACGTAGAAAAAAGGCCGTACGAAATTTCAATTAAAACACCAAAACTTCAAGCCCTTTTCTCACGCCATGCGTTTTTCATGCCAAATGCTGTATATAAATTTGGTGCAATAGCGAAATCGAAATTTTTGTCAATCTCGTTTGTGTAACCTTGACTGCATCAATAATCTATGAAATATAATCAAGCTTATTGACGTGAAAACAGTTGCAATTGAAATCCACTACTGAACACAATTAACACAACAAATTGAAATTCACCAAATATTTTGTTTAAAAAAAAACGATTCCTTTTTCGTGCTTTGAAAAACCCTCTTTTTTCCTCAAAAAAAATAAATACTTTTCTCGCGGAGAAAAAAACAACTAAAACATTTCAATCCGGAAAACCTAGTTAATAATCTTGACATAAAGGCAAAAAATCAAATCGCTACGGCAGCCTCGCGCAATCGCACATTAAGATGACAAGTAGTTTTACCCAATGAAGTTTTTTTATTAAAATGTAAAAATATGTAATACAAACGAGCAAAAAGAGTATTCTACAATAAAACGGAGAAAATGACTTCTTGAAAATGACTTTTGTCGAAATTAATTACTTCTAACGCCATTCCAGTGAAATTAGCTGGAACGTAAGTCGCAATTTTATGTACAACCTAAAGTAAGCATTCAGTATTTCATGTTGTCTTTTTTTCACGATTTATCATGAAGGCTGATTTCAAGTCAAGCAGAAGATGAAAGAATAAAATGTTTCGACTGAAAACTAATTTTTTTAAAAATATGCTCAAAACTTTTTCGGAAAGACAGTTAATCACAAGTTCTATTGAGATCTCTTGTCCTTGACAGTTAAAACAGTACTGTCTTCTGCGTGTTTTCAGTGACCATTTTTCAATCATTTTTTCTATCCAAAATTTAAAATCCATAAGGAGCAAAATTGTTTGTTAAAAGCAACCGTGTGCTTCAATTAACAACACTTTTCATATTTTTAACAAAATTTGTCCATCATAACGTGTTTCAATGCAATAATATATTGATTATTTCAATTCTTTTTGCCCATATTTCTTTCCTACTTCTGTGAGTTTTTGTCAATATATCAAATGACGTTATTCTTCAAATGACGTTATTAGACATTTTATAAGCTGCAGAAAAGATTTTAAGTGAAAAAAAAACATTTGGCGCGCAAACGATGCAAAAAATTCTGAATACCAAAACAATAAAATTTTGATTACTCCTGTAACTCTAACAATGGTGTCACGCTAATTGTTCCGACCCACATGTGGGGGGAGGAAATATATACTCAAATGTTTTTTTTGTTCAGACAATTTTGGCCGATCGATATATTCATCGTAGAGAGTTGAGACTGGTATCATTAAAAAGCTTGTCCAGCGTAGAATATGGAAAAAAATTTTCGATTTTCCTTTCTTACAGGGAGTTATCGGGGTTTAAACTTTTGAGAAAATAGAGTGAATTCCGTTGATTTTATTCACATTTTCTGGAATTTTTGACTAAATTTTAGCTAATTTTGCTGAAATGTGCTATTTTTTTAGGAAAGTGTTGTTGATTTAATTTTCAAAGACAAAAAATATTTTCCTCTATTTTTATTCAAATTTTTGTCAAAAATTCTGGCTAAATATTTCAAAACAACTCAGACTTTTTCATCAAAAAGAGCACGAAATAATACTTTGTAGATTCAAAAGGGGGCTATTCCTACTTCACCTTCCGTTGAGAGTTCTCTTTACTTAAAACTCTGCCGCTTTTTACTAACGTTACTCGTTGATTATCAAAAACGCTGCATTTGTTTTTGAATTTTTAACTAACAAAATATATATCTATAACACTCGAAAAATTAGGTGTTCCTAATGGACGAACAGCATCGGCAAAGCTAGTTTTGGAAATAATTCGGATTGTAATCAGTTGGTCTTTTTTATTAAAAAAAATGATACTTTTATGTTTTAATTAATTACGGTCGTTGTGAAACTTAGGTTTCGTTATGAAAATTATAGTCGTTATGTTACTTTTAAAAATATTTGATTTTTAAATAAATAATAGCCTATTGAACTACGCTTCCATTTTTCTCTTAATTTGGTCAAATTGTAGCTAAGTGTCAGCAATTAAAAATGCTTCTTCTTTCTACTGAACTCAAATTCAATCTTTATTGCGCTTTTGCGCTTTTACACCTTAAGTTGAGGTTCTCTGGCTTTGATACTACTAGATTTCACATTTTTTTTTAATTTTCAGGTAATTGCCCATTTTTCACGTTTTCTAGTTTTTCTTTCACATTATCATCATATTGACAGTTCATATATCAAATTATTGGCATTCAAAAAAAGTACAAGCGAGAACAATTAAAATACTTAGCAATTGCTCTCCAAAATTTAAAAAATTAATTTGTAACTTCGAAATTTTGTTCCTTTTGTTGTCTGTTTGTTACCTAGTCTCGTTAATTACAGGCCAAAAATGAAAATATTGTTGTCAAGGGAACGTGTCAAAGAGATTGGTGACACAAAACTTAATTTTTTTAAAGAATTCATTATGACTCTACAGGCTTCGACATGAGTTTTTCGGACAAAAAAATTAATTTACCTTTGATTTTTGTAATATAAAACGTTCTTTTTGTACACGTAAGATATATTCTGGATAATTGCAGGTCTCAAGAGCTTTATTTTGGAAGAATAATTGAAGCTATTTAATTATTTCATTTTATGGCATTCATGTCTTTGTAAATATTTTTTTCGAAAAAAAAGCAATTATTACTTAATTTTGCATTTTTCTCTTTTGTCTACTTGTTACCTGGTTTCATTAATGGGACGTCACATAATAAATAATCGGTGTTAAAAGAATGTGGAAACGAACAGATGTTTGAGGGCCAGATTATGGCTTTACGGCTTCGAAAGCGTTTTCCTTCAAAATTTATCTGATTTATTGTTTGTCGTCTATTTGTTTTTCTTTATGTAACCGCATAAAAATTGAATACGGACAGTTCTTAATCCCAGTCTTCAAAAACACTTGTTATTGTAAACCTATGGGATATCTTCGTTGGTTTCTAATGGTTTTCATTACTTCGAAATTAATTGTTTTAAAAAAGATTGAGCGAATTTTTCAAATTTACTGTTTTTGTTCTTTATTGTCTAAATGTTTCCAAGCCTTACTGTGGACTGGTCCCATATCTTTTCTGGTGAAATGCGAGTTCTTTTGTTTACTTTCAGTTTTATCTGACGCTATTTTGTCTTTGTTATTAAGTTTTGTTTTATAAAACGGACATAAATTTTTTATTGCAATTTTTGTTTGTTGTTGTTTGATTTTGCTGTTCGTCTTGACTCGCTTTTTTAATATTGGCATATCTCATGTATCTAACGCATCATTTTTAACTCCACTGAGTTATTTGCTTTGGAGGCTATCTTTTCTTTCATAAACCATTTTTTTATAATACTTGAATTTTTGGGGTTTTCTATCTGTTCCTCATTTGATAGACAATTATGCTAAAATTGTGGATGAGCGGGGTCGGAACCTTTATGCAATCGCACATTACGGAGCCTCCTTGCTACAAGTATTTGCAAAGTATGTCACAAAATCGGTTTCTCGCACACGCAAATTTGTGTTCAGAATACTGGCGTACTGAGTGTTTCGTCAAGGAGGAATAAATGAAAAATTTAGCCAACATTTTAATTCGAATTGTTCAAGATATCTGAATGATCGGTATATCACTAGCTCAGTGGAACATTATCTTTGGTGTGCGGTTGGGTGGCGCTCCACTCGGCCTACTCGTTACCGCAACCCCCCCTCCCGCACACACACACACACACACACACACACACACACACACACACACACCAGCTGGGCTAGGGGAGCCGGGTGGACCCATGGATAGAAACGGTCAATGGCCAATCACCGCCATTCAGAATGAATCTTTTGCTCATTTTACGTAAATTTTTGGCTAAATTTCTTATTTTTGGCTACGACCTGTCGGCCAAAACGGCATTCACCCTCGTACTTGTTGTTCCCAGCCCCTCACACAACCATGATTTGAAGTAGACAGTAATGCAACTAATAACTATTTAAGTTATGACTTGAAAATCCTTTTTTCCTTACTTTCAAATTGATATTTATTTGGGTTTCTAAAATGCATGAAAAGATGTGCCCAACATATCCGGTAAAAATGGGCCGCGCAAAAAGGCCTTCAATGAAAATGCAAGCATTTTGCATTTACTCAGGATCTCTCAACTTCCAAACCAAGTGTGCCAAACTATAAAGCACGCTGGTCTTGACTATAACCTCGTAAAATTTTGCTTGTCTTAGAAGGCGATAATTTTTTTCTCTGAAGACTCTTTTTATCTGACCAAGTTCAATCTACTACGAATAATCTACTTAATCTACAGCCAGGTAATTAATGTAGGGTGTACAATCAAGCTATTGTTACCTGAACAAGGTTGCTGTTCTCATCCTCAAGTGATTTGATTGCTCGCTTCTGATTGGACAGCTGGTTCTCAAGGTCATTCACTTTGCGCTCTGATTGGTCGGCTAGCCTCTTGGCATCATCGGCTCCAAATCTGAGCGATCGCTCTTCCTCTTCAAGCGCGCTATTCTGCTGCCTAAGGTTCGCCAACTCAGATTTTAAGTTCTTGTTTTCTGAAAAAATGGCGGCATTTGATTTTTCATTTTCTTGTCTAATGTTTTCAATATTTTTAAAATGAGAAAGCAGTTTTTCTTCAGCGGACTGTAATTTTTGTAACAACTCAGACTTTTCGCGAATAAAATTGTTTTTCACATCTTGTATTTCCGATTGGTGCGACTGTTTAATGTCCTTAATAACGGTCTGCAACCGATTGTCCTCTTTTTCAAATCGATTTTCAGCATTTATCAACTGTTCCTTTGCTCTGTTCAAATCGTCGACAGATTTTTCTAACCTCTGATTCAAAGCATTTTTTTCTTGAGCGAAGGTAAAGGAGTTTTCCCGCAATTGATCTGTCATTTTTTGAATTTGAGTTTCGCTAGACTTCTTCAATTTTTCCAGCTCGTCTTTTAAAGACCGTATTTTATCCCCCTTTTGTTGTTCCAAGTACTTAATCTGCGTTTTCAGGTCACTAATTTCGCGTTCTTTAGATTGTCGAAAATCACTCATTCTATCATTAAGTCCGTTCTGTTCGTTTTCAAATTTCTTCTTCCAAAAATCTTTTTCACTTTCAACTTTTTCAACTTTTGTGTTTGAAATTTGCTGTTCTTTGCTAATGTCATTTTCAAGTCGTTGCAAATTTCTCATCAACGCATTGCATTCGGACTCTTTATCGG